>NC_060120.1:806926669-807226669 GCF_021461395.2 Schistocerca americana | reverse complement strand
ATAGCAGCGACCCAGCTGGTTGTTGTTCTTGACAGTCACATCGCTACCCCACCACAACTGCTAGTCCATCCTCTAGGTCTCCCATTGAAGGCTGCCTTGTGCGTACTCATATTCTGTCATACCAAAGGCCCAGAGACCCAGTAGACGCCCATTGTGTAGAAGAAGGCCCAGCCAGTGGGCAGCCGGTACTCCCAGCCACACCAGACGAAATGGGAGCATGAAAGCAGCCGACAGGACTACCCACTGGCAAGCGCAGCTGCGATCAAATTGCTGCATGGACAAAGGCATTCAGCGACTTCAGGGCCCTCAGACGAGTCCTGGACAGTGCCAGGCCATGGTGGAAGCCATGTGGTGGCTTCAGTGGCAACTATGTAAGCACATGCAGCTGCTGATTGACCTCCTTTCTTGGCCAGATCAGACTCCTGCCATTGACATTGAATTCCAGTCCTACGTCTCGTAGTTTATCAGCGATACCCACTGATAGAATGATGATGTTGCGAGCCTTGAGGACGATGTTGGGGTCCAACTTTATCTTATTCTCCTGCCATGAGGCTACCAGAGCGATAGAGAAGCAATTTCTGTGGTTGGCTTCAAGGCCAAGATGCCTAAGGGTGGACACAGCACTGGTGACCAATTTCTGCGAATAATGAAGACATCTGTAGTGTGTGGGAAAGTTGAGAATTTGGGTCTTACATGGAGGTGTGCTAGGGTAGCCTGTGGAGTTGCGATGATCACTGTGTCCAGATAGCGTAGTGGTCAACACATCTGCCCAGTAGGCGAGAGATCCACTTCTGAATCCAGGTACCACATAAATGTTCAACTGTCCCCATTACTTTAAATCAATACCCACTAGCCCCTTATGTTATTAATTCCTTTGTGTTGAGGGGCGGCGGGTGGGAAAATTTATTTTCTTTTGAATTGTTGGCGTTTTCAACACAGTCTCTCTAACTACAATGTTGGCAACCAGAAAGTGATTAGCAAAAATGTGATGCCTGTAATTAAAGTTCACTGTGCCCCCTCTGATGGAGAAATAAAGTTATTATCATTGAAGTTCATTACTCTGAGGATTTAGGATGATGTCTGGGATTAATAGAAAATGCAGTTTATTACAAAAATTTTCACTGTATTCTGAAACGATAAAGTGTAAAATTCCAGACAAATAAATGTTTAACCAAGTAAGGCTATTGTACTATCAGAGCTGTTCAGAGTCTATTGCGTGGATCCTATTATCCCTAGATAACGAAACTGTTCAGTAACCATTATCGCTGTAAATGTTCGAAGTGAACGCCGCCAAAATTTGATGTTAATACTCATAAAACGCCACGCTAGTAATGATAGAAGGTCTGTCCTGCAGCGACACGTGAAAATACGACATACGCTAACTGAGAATAAATCACTGGAGTCGTACTGCAACTAACACTTTACCACAATGCAGACTCATTGTTACTTGCATACCAAGTTACGTGATACGGCATCCAAGGCTGTTCCTTGCAACTGCACAAACGCGATGCAGCTTAAGACACGGATTGCGCGGTGATACAAATCTAGAACAGAACCGGGGCCTGGCTCTAGCTTGCAGTGCACTTATTTATATAGCCGCGGTGCGGACTGCCGAAGGTGCAGCCGACAAAATTTACCTTCCTAACTAGGCGCTCGGGCTAATAAAGCACCACTTCAAGTTACTAAATGATCACTTTTTTCATTCACTGAAGGCCAATGAAGCTCTCAACTTAATTGTGCTATCAGCACACAGGTAAGTATCTGTAATAAAATTTTGATGTGGCTAGGCTAAATACTTTTGGAGAGAGAATTATTTTAGTTGCACTGCACGCAATAGATGAGCTCTGAACTTGCGCTTTGGAGAGAAGCTAAAGCTATAGTTTTATAGTTACTTTTTGGAAACTTCTCACATCTTTGTTATTATAGGGCATCTCCATTCCAACTTAATCTAAACATCCTAGCTTTGTCTAATCACCTACTTAATCTATCTTGCTTCCATACTCTTAGGACACAAAAACAGAAAATCATGAATTTCAAACAAAATATTGCTTTGTAAGATCCAGAATGCTGTTTTCATTAAATTACAATGAAAATGGAATCCGAATATAAATTTTGAAGTTTCTAGCTCCTTCCTGTTGCGCCGATGATGTTTACATAAAACGTCCAAATTTCGAAAACTGTTAAAGTTACTAAACTGAAACTTAACACATTATCATTTTAGCATCACTCCTGACATGCTATCAACTTTTCAGATTATTTACTTTACCTTTTAGGTACTGCGCAACATTCGTGACGTCATAGCTAGTTACAGCGGGATAGGCCAACACCGACTCAAATGAAGGCCTCGGCGCTTGTTCGTGACGTCACGTCAGCTAGGCACGGCGAACGCCAGGTCTGTTGCACGCAGAAACGCCTGGGCGTGCTTATCACTATAAATCTCTTATTTTTGGACAAAATGTTTGGTATTGTTTTGGATTCTGCAGTTTTATTTAGATGAAAGATTTTCTTACTATCGTAAAGCTACAAATAAAGATCATAGTTCTGTATTACTGAATTCTCTTTTGGAAAATGTAGTTCACATACCTGAAAATAATTTCGAAAATAATGACCGAAACTGAACACTAATTCGATTGTATTAGAGCTCATAACTTCGAATTTACACATCGTACTATTATTTTAAGTGGAAATCTTTGCTAAAACCTGACTTGGCACAACACAGCTAACTGTATGCTCTTTACCCTGAAAACCAGTCTTTGCCTAAATGCAGGTCAAATAAATCGTTCCTTCGAGTAAATAAAAAATAATGTAGAAAACGCGATTTCGTCTATTCAAGTGTGAATACTAGTTGCTGAACTGACCGGTCAAAATTCGTTTACAACGTAAGACTGACGACACAAAACCAGTAGTGGTGCCTGGGTACAATATCGTACAGGTCTTCAAAAGGTATAAATAAAGAATAAAGAACTACAAGAACTGAAAACATGGAACACTGTCGGATTTACTTACTTTAGAATATTTGGTTGGTGTAAATGCATCCCTGTGAAGGGCGGCAATCCACTTGCGACGAAGGTCTTCGTCGTTAGGAAACGAAAACACTTGGACCTTAGGTCCATTTGGACAATTCCCGTTACAGCGAGGAACACAACACTTGTACACCATGGTGAAAAGTCTCACTATAACTGCTGTGGTCGGATAAACACAATAAGTAACACAAAAGGAACGGCACTGCACAACCAACACTACGATCATACGCCATGTGACATGCCTAGGCGTTGTGACGTCACTAACGACTGATGACGTAGCGCCAGGGCCTTCTATAGAGTCGGTGTTGGATAGGCTGGCACACACTGGAAAGCATATGAATTCTATATGGCGTGCGTAGGCTGCTACCCTGCAGTGTCTATATTTACACGTCTGGATCCACTGGCAATCAAATCATCTGTGCAGGCGCAGAGTAGTACAGTGGGACCACTTAGCTGAGGCTTGACTAGTGGCGGTGGTTCAGCGAAAGACTGTTTGTCCTAACCTGAAATATCTGCAAACTGCTGCAGCTCGACGAGTGACGTCACATCAGGGGGCTGCTGCGTATTTGCGAAATTACTTTGTACACACGTAGACATAGTGAGTAATGATGGAGAGAGGGGTGGATTAATAATTACTTGTTAATTTTCTTCTGTTATCCTGATTGATGGCTGATGCTCCATGACGATGCTCGGTCCGCATAACAGTGGCGCTAGTAGTGCCATTATGAGGATGCAAATCAGCGTTAGTTACCACTAAGATGGCCTTGGTGAGTTGATGTTAGTCAATAATGCCTTTAAGGCGACAAAGGCGTCATAATCAGCGCATCACTGAGTTTCAACGAAGTCGTGTAATAGGGCTATGAGAAGCTGGATGTCCCTTCTACAATACTGTTGAAAGACTTGACAGGAATGTAGCCACTGTACTTAGCAGCTGGCAGCAGTGGTCACAAGAAGATTGAGCTCAGACTGCCACGTAGCACTACCGAGAGGGAGGGCCATCGTGTTTGGCGAATGACTCTGGGGAGTCGTACTGCTTCTGCAGCAGCGATCTGAGCATCAGTTGGCATCTCAGTGACAGAATGAATTCTTATAAATTGTTACTTCAAGGTCAGCTCTAAGCCAGACGCCCTGTAGCGTGCAGTCCACTGACTTCAAACGACCGCCATTTGTGCCTTCAGTGGTGTCAATTGAGTGCTCATTGGAGATCCTTCGTTGTAATCCATGCTTTACCAAATGTCGACATTTCGCTTTGACCATCTCGATCATCAGATCTGTCTCCAGTTAACACGTATGGGACATCATTGGACGACAACTTCAGCGTCCTCCACAAACAGCATTAACTGTCCCTGTATTTACCGACCAAGTGGAACAGGCATTGAATGCCATTGCACAAACTGACATCTGGCACATGTGCAACACAATGGATGAGCGTCTGGATGTTTGCGTTCAACACTGTGGCCGTTACGCCAGCTATTAATATACCGGCATCTCAGATTTGTAATTGCTTATCGCACTCTTGCATTAACCAGTGACCTTGCAATGTTAATCACTTAAAAATACTAGTGTCCAAAATTAGAGAAAACACGAAAATTTTGCAAGGTTGCGTTTATTTTCCCACAAAACATTACAAACGGGTGTTAGTAAAGTAGAAAAATTGTAAAGAATACAGAACGTAAACAACTGTGATATGCATGAAGGCTGACAAGAATGTTCTTCGCTTCTTCCAACGTAACGGATTTGCACACACATTCCGACAACTGGTTAATGTACTCAATATGGGGTGTGACCACCTCTGGCAGCAATAGCGACCTGACAGCGACGGGGCATGCTATGAATAATGTCATCAGTCTCGTCTTGAGGCTCCTGCAGAGCTGCTCGCACGTCTCGGGGAGTGGTTGTTTGAAGCTTATTTCATGCAACCCAGCCCCCTAGTGCATCCCCGACATGCTCTATGTGATTCAAATCGGGAGAGCGAGCAGGCCACCCCATGAGTACAATATCTTCCGTTTCTAAGGAAACGTCAACCACCCTTGCTTTATGAGGTCGAGCATTATCATCCCTCAATACGAAGACGGGCTCACAGCACCTCGCGGCAACCGCATATGAGAAATGTGCCGATTCACCCGTAAAATTTCATCAAGAGGTGTTAGAGTGGTCAACCTAATCTCTGCCCACACCATTAGGTGTTCTTCTCGATATCGGTCTTTTTCAACAGTGTTTGGGTCCCGAAACCGTGTTCCACGTTCCCTCGAGATGCGAGTCCTTTGGGAATCACTCTCCAGACCATCGGGACTCACATGTGAAAAGACCGTCCAGGTGGCATGTTGGCGACTCCTCTCTACACGTTCCCATCTGTGAAGATCAGTCAGAGACACAATAAAGGCCACTCTGCCAAAGCCTTCTGTAGACCGTTTGCTTCGATACAGCACGTCCAGTGGGTGTTGAGATGTCACATGCCAGCTGTACTAAGGCAGTTCCGCGCGGAGTGGCCACGCGGTTACATACGCTATGTCACGGATTGCGCGGCCCCTCCCGCAGGAGGTTCAAGTCCTCCTTCGGGCATGGGTGTGTGTGTTGTTCTTAGCGTAAGTTAGTTTACGTCAGTGTAAGTAGCGTGTAAGCTTAGGGACCGATGACCTCAGCAGTTCGGTCCGTTAGAAATTCACAATTTCTTAGACGACACCGTCGTGCTCTTACAGCCAAATAAGGATCCTACCTTTCTGATGTCAAACGCCATCGGCCCTGTCCAGGTCTTCAGAATACAGCTTCGGTCTCTATAAACTGACACCACATCCGAGAAACATCAGAGCGATTCCCGTTAATCCATCGAGCCACATCATTTTGCAATTGACCTGTTTATATTCTTGCTATGGACCTCCACAGAAGGATGTCTGGTAGGCGTCTTCTCTGTTTCGTACTGCACCGTCTGTGTACACAGCGTCTGTGGATGTGGGACTACAAAGAAAACACTGTCCCATTTGATAGGTACCCTGAAGTCATCGTTGGCGTGGTTGTCGATTACAATGCCATCTTCCGTGCCGAACAGGGCCCTAAGATTATCTGTTGACAGTTTGTATGATTGTATCGTGAACTGGACACAGGAAGGGGAAATCGCGGTTTGTTGCTTTAATTTTGTACACCAGTGTACATTGCCTAGGAAAATTTATTCCCGAAATTTCATTACTCTTCATTAATTAACCATTTTTTGGTGTTGCGTTTTTTTCTCATCATAGTATACTGTAAGCTTCTTCTCACTAGTAAGTCAGTTAATCTGCGTCTTACGTTCCCAGAATGAGATTTTCACTCTGCAGCGGAGTGTGCGCTGATATGAAACTTCTTGGCAGGCCAAAACTGTGTGCCGGACCGAGACTCGAATTCGGGACCTTTGCCTTTCGCGGGAAAGTGCCCTACCGACTGAGCTACCCAAGCACGACTCACGCCCCGTCCTCACAACTTTACTTCTGCCAGTACATCGTCTCCTACCTTCCAAACTTTACAGAAGCACTCCTGCGAACCTAGCAAAACTAGCACTCCTGGAAGAAAGGAGGAGAGCTTCTGTAAAGTTTGGAAGGTAGGAGATGAGGTACTGGCAGAAGTAAAGCTGTGAGGACGGGGCGTGAGTCGTGCTTGGGTAGCTCAGTTGGTAGAGCACTTACCCGCGAAAGGCAAAGGTCCCGAGCTCGAGTCTCGGTCTGGCACACAGTATTAATCTGCCAGGAAGTTTCATATCAGCGCACACTCCGCTGCAGAGTGAAAATCTCATTCTGGGAACTTCCCCCAGGCTGTGGCTAAGCCATGTCTCCGCAATATCCTTTCTTTCAGGAGTGCTAGTTCTGCAAGGTTCGCAGGAGAGCTTCTGTAAAGTTTGGAAGGTAGGAGACGAGGTACTGGCAGAAGTAAAGCTGTTAGGACGGGGCGTGAGTCGTGGTTGGGTGGCTCAGCTGGTAGAGCACTTGCCCGCGAAAGGAAAAGGTCCCGAGTTCGAGTCTCGGTCTAGCACACAGTTTTAATCTGCCAGGGAGTTTCTTGTGTCTTACGTTGTCTGCTTCTGACAAGGTAAATAGTAAACAGTGAGTTTTCAAAGGCTGAGTGATGCGAGGTTTTATCCGAATAGAAAGGCTAACCATTCCTTCACTCTTCTGAATTACCTTCTGCTAAACAAAATGAACTAAAACAGCAAGCTGACTGCTTAAATTACAAAACACTGTCTTAGCGGTTAGACGCAAACGTGGGCATTCACATTCGGATTTCCAGAGGTCAAAATAAATTGCCAGGTACTCATTTCATTCACTTAGCAACTTGTCATAATAGCCTAGCAACGACCACTTAGTGAATGTCTACTTCCAACGCACCACAGGATACAAGTCTAGACCTGTGGTCATAAATTGCTATGTATATGGTGCGGTCAATAATTTATGCAGACGCGATGTTCGTCGTCGAGTTCTGGCTATCATTAACTGGTGCTCGGCTGAAATTCCATTTGGCAGACACTTGCTACATCTGGAGATTATGAGTTGAGTGTTAGTATTTTTTTATTCCTGACGTGTGTCAGGTTTTCGGGGACAGCTCTTGATAGTCAAGCCAATCACTGGTTTATGTACCCATCGGAAGCACTTTAATGCCTCACGCAAGGCCGTATATCCTTTTCGTCCTCTACGCATAAATGAACGACGATTGCGACCATTTTTGGACGTTGTAATCCAGACTCTGACACAGCACATATCATCCACTGAAACGTGTTTCTCACTGTCTACGCAGTGGCGGAAGAAAACAGCTAACACATAATGCAGATCCAAATAAGATGTATTGAAGAGTCCCACAGCCAATTTCTGGGACAAATTTGTGTGCTCCTGCAGTCTTCGGTCCTTTAAAAGCGGGGAATTATATTGCACATATCGATCAAATAAGACGTTACTCTCATACACACATAAACAGATAGTCAAACACACACATTTTTCGTAAAATATCCTTCCTCTCCATTAGGCCATATTGTACAGCAACCGTATGCAGAATATCTGCTCTACAATTGAATCGGTGAGTGAAGAAACCACTTCAGTCACAAAAATGCGAAAAATCGTTAGGATGAAAAGATGCTTAGAAAGGTAAGATGCGTGTTGAGTACAAGAACCACCGTAGTCTGTTGAGTAGATCCGTAGAGACAGGGTGTCTTTTTCTAAGAAGTCTTAAATATTCCTGCACCACGAAGGAGCAGCGCACAAAGCAGCCAATGAGATATGCAGCATGCTATTGATATACAATGACACTAACATTCCATCAAATGTTAAAAATCTGTATTTCTTTTCCGTTGGCACCTGCGGACAGAATCGGAATAACACCATGGTAAGATTCTGCCTTGCTCTTGCAGAGACAGGACGTTTTGAACAAATTTTTCATTACTTTCCGGTTGAGGGCATTCATATCTTTCAAACGATTGAGATTTTGGTCCTGTTAAGAGAATGATACGTAACAATGATCGGAGATATACACCTAATGAGTAAGAAGAGTTGTGTACTCAGTCCAGTAACAACTTTCACGTCGCCAAGCTACCCACCACTGATGTAAAAGATTTTGATGGTTGATGGAAGGAATATCACACAAAAAAAACCATTAGCCAGAGAATGTCGAGGGAGGAATGTGCCAAAAGAAAGAAAATTCAAGTTTGCTCCTACTCGATATACAGTGTTGCGCTATAACTGTAAAGAAAAAGGGGTAATCGCAGCATACACTTCCACTGATGGATTACAAAAGCACAGCTATCAGCTGCTGAAACCTGCTCCTCGGAACGTAGATATTGATTTTCTTTCAAGAATTGCAGCCTGCCCATCAGGGAAAGTTCCAATCAAAATCAAGAAAATGGAAGACATCAAGAAGATGATAATATTCCTGAAAACTTCAAAGTTTTTTATGGTGAACTATTTACCTGGCCAACAACTGCACATGACAATGATACAGTGGTCGAGAATTATGTATTTTAAGAGCGTTTTACTTTGTTATATTCCTGTTTTCTGATAACTTTACAGTACCGTAACTTCATTTTTCATATAATATGGAAAATATAAACTTTAAATGAATGATTACCTTTTTCCAAGTTTTCAGCTGTCTATAAAAACCAGTTGAGTGCAGAAACAGAATAAGTATGTACCAAATTTTAAATTTTCCTGGGCCTAATTTATGTCGAAATTAGGAATTTTTTGCACGACAGCAACGAAAATGAATGTTATGACAGAGGAATAAAAAAGTTAAAATATTTGATAATTTGTAGGAGTTATGACGTTTTTTCTTTCTCCCGAAAAATTTGAATTTGTGACTGAAGTGGTTTCTTCACTCACCGATTCAGTTGCAGCCAAGACTATTTTTAATTGAAATACGCATATATTTATTTTATCCATGATAGCCCCCCCCCCCCCCCCCCGTCGGAGGTTCGAGTCCTCGCTCGGGCATGGGTGTGTGTGTCGTCCTTAGCGTATGTTAGATTAAGTAGTGTGTAACCTTGAGGACCGATGACGTCACATTTCTTAGATACGCAGTAGAATAAAAAATAGTAATAGCAAAACTGACACAATTAACTCAAACAAAAATACACATTCAGAACCTTTGAAATCAGTACTATTTTGTATTTGTATATGGGCATGATGCCAATAAAAGGTACAAATTAGTTCAAAAGATATTTTCACCTTTAATCGTCTTTGGTTTTCGAAAAATGCAACGACAGAGCCGTTTCATCACTCTCCCTAAAAAGACCCCAGCAGTAGTCACCCATCATCGTAGAGATACGGTGGTCCATTGTAAGAATGTCTTGGTGGAAACGTTCACTATGCTCATCGATTACGGCTTCCGAATTTTCCGGGAAGAAATCAAGGTGAGAGTGTAAAAGGTGAATTTTAAGCGACTTTCTACACCCCATGTTCTTGTAGTTGTCCAACAAATCATTCACAACAGTAACATAGTTTTTGTCTTTTCTGTTATCCAAAAAGCCCTTCACAACTGCTTTAAAAGAGGACCAAGCAGCTAATTTGATATCCGTGAGTTTGGTATCAAAGGTTGGATTTTTCAGCAATTTTCTTATTTGTGGTCCAACAAATATACCTCTTTCGGTTTTGCCCCACCTAATTTGGGAAACTTTTCTTTAAGTGATTGTAGGCCTCACCTTCTTTATCCAGAGGTTTTACAAAGTTCTTGATAGTGTCCAACTTGAAATGAAGGGGAGACAAAATTGTTTCAGCGGGCTCAGCCAATGAGGTATTGTTCACGTTTACGTTTCCAGGAACATACGACTTCTTTATAGGCCATTTCTTGACTGTATTGTAGTTCTTGGTGTCATGGCTGTCCCAAAGGCACAAAAAGTGGCAGTATTTCTAGAATCCAGCCTGTAAACCTGTAAGGAGTGTAACACCTTTTAAATCACTGCAAAGGTGCCATTCATGATCCTTATATTTGATTGTCTCTAGCAGCAAAGCCATGGTTTCATAAGTTTGTTTAATGTCTACTGCGTAAGCCAAAGGTTCCGATGGAAATGCATTGCCATTATGCAATAGTACTGCTTTAAAGCTGGTTTTACTGGAGTCAATAAGTAGTCGCCACTTCTATGGATTATGTTGTACACATAGCTGCAACATCAAACCACTGACATCTCTACATACACACATTGAATTCTGCATATCGAAATATTGAGCGAAGGAAGCACCTCTTGATCTGAACCAGAAAATTATTGTCCCTGGAGCTAGAGTGTTCCGTTGTTGCAGTCTCGACCCCAAGAGTTCAGCTTGCTGTTTCGAAAGTTGTAGATCATGAACCAAGTCGTTCAAATTCCTTTGATTAAAGAGCTGTGACGAAGTGTCATGATATAGTGGGCAGTACTCTTCTATATGTTCAATACTTTCTCATTCACTTGATATGGTGTCTGGTTCTGTGGCTTTCAAGTTATAGGCAGGAACAGACAACCCCTCATCATGGGGCACAGGAAAAGGCACTGAACACACATTTGGATATTTCATTTTATGTCTAATTTTGCTTGAACGTCCCAAAATATCTGTAAGACAGAAGTAACAGTCTCAATAACGGTCTTTAGGCTCACACCACACCATCGGAACAGCGAATGGGATGGCTCGGCGTTTTCCTTCCTTTCAACCACTTGGTTAAGGCTGCAGTACAGGTTATGCAGGCAATATGAGGTGCAAAGACGCCGCACGGAGTGTCCGCGCGGTTTGAGGCGTCATGTTACGGACTGCGCGGCCCCTCCCGCTGGTGGTTCGAGTCCTCCCTCGGGCATGGGAGTGTGTGTTGTTCTTAGCATAAGCTAGTTTAGGTTAGTTTAAGTAGTGTGTAAGTCTAGAGACCGATGACCTAAGCAGTTTGGTCCCTTAGGAATTCACACACATTTGAACATTTTTTTGAGGTGCAAAATTTTTATCTTGATAACGAACAGGACAATCACAATATATGCGCCTTCCTAACCAAATCAGTGATTGGCTTTCTTTGGGCTTTTGCAGTGAATTTCCCACACACATAACAAAAGGTGTCGGGGTGGTTAGAACAGCAAAGATATTTACGAGTTGCCATATTTCTTAATGTTAAGTTTTAAACACAAAAAGTCTGCACTGTCTTTCACAGGAAACACTCACAGAGGATCTCTTTCACACCACTGGATTACTACACCAACCATTTACTGACGATTTGTATATCTTACAGCTTTCCTCTGCAAATCAAAAACGAACAATTCAACATCAAAACAAAAAAACAGCAAAAAGCGAAATTCTGAATACGAAAAAAAACTTTAAAAACTCAAAAACTGTACTTGCTAGAACATTCTGAAAGGTGTATTCGGATTCTACACACCGAAATACATACTAGTTAATATATCAAATCCCAGATGCAAAATGGCTGTTGACTAGTGCTATTATCAAAAGTACGATCATGTGGAGTGTCAGCAAAACAAATTTTCTAGGCAGAGAATTTCTTGCTAGGGAGGACACAGTATGTCATCTTGGATGGAATGTCATCGACAGATGTAGAAGTAACGTCTGGTGTGCTCCAGGGAAGTCTATTGCGTCCCTTGCTGTTCATCTATACTAATGGTATTATCGATAACATTAATAGTAACCTCAGTCTTCTTGCACATAATGCAGTTACCTACAACAAAATAAATCTGAACAAAGCTGTACAAAATATTCAGTGAGACCTTGATAAGGTTTCAAAGTGGTACGATGACTGTCAGTTTCCCTTAAACGTTGAAAAGCGTAAAATTGTCCATCTCACAAAACATCTACGAATATAATACACCGACAGGAAGAAGATGCTGTGATATGCAAATGATTACCATCACGATGCGTACCATCACGTTTTCGACTTTGATAAAAGGCGGATTGTTGCCTATCGCGACTGCGGTTTATCGTATCGCGACATTGCTGCTCGCGTTGGTCGAGATCCAATGACTGTTAGCAGAATGTGGAATCGGTGGGTTCAGGAGGGTAATACGGAACGCCGTGCTGAATCCCAACGGCCTCGTGTCACTAGCAGTCGAGATGACAGGCATCTTATCCGCATGTCTGTAACGAATCGTGCAGCCACGTCTCGATCCGGTACGTTTGCAAGACAACAACCATCTGCACGAACAGTTCGACGACGTTTGCAGCAGCATGGACTATCAGCTCGGAGACCGTGGCTGCGGTTGCCCTTGACGCTGCATCACAGATAGGAGCGGCTGCGATGGTGTACTCAACGACGAACGTGCGTACACGAAGCGTGTATTCGTCATCGCCATACTGGCGTATCACCCGGCGTGATGGTATGGGGTGCCATTGGTTACACGTCTCGGTCACCTCTTGTTCACATTGACGGCACTTTGAACAGTGGACGTTACATTTCAGATGTGTTACGACCCGTAGCTCTAGCCTTCATTCGATCCCTGCGAAACCCTACATTCCAGCAGGATAATGCACGACCGCATGTTGCAGGTCCTGTACGGGACTTTCTGGATACAGAAAATGTTCGACTGCTGCCCTGGCCAGCACATTCTACAGATCTCTCACCAAAGCTGGCTCGTCACAATACGACAGTACGACCCGTAGCTCTAGCCTTCATTCGATCCCTGCGAAACCCTACATTTCAGCAGGATAATGCACGACCGCATGTTGCAGGTCCTGTACGGGCCTTTCTGGATACAGAAAATGTTCGACTGCTGCCCTGGCCAGCACATTCTACAGATCTCTCACCAAAGCTGGCTCGTCACAATACGCCAGTCACTTCTCCTGATGAACTGTGGTATCGTGTTGAAGCTGCATGGGCAGCTGTACCTGTACACCCCATCCAAGCTTTTTTTAGTCAATGCCCAGGCGTATCAAGGCCGTTATTACGGCCAGAGGTGGTTGTTATGGGTACTGATTTCTCTGGATCCATGCACCCAAATTGCGTGAAAATGGAATCACATATCAGTTCTAGTATAATATATTTGTCCAATGAATACCCGTTTATCATCTGAATTTGTTCTTGGTGCAGCAATTTTAATGGCCAGTAGTTTATTAGTGAGTCACATTTGGAATCCGTAAACCCACACAAAATACTTGGGTGTAAGACTTAGCAGGGACACGAAGTGGAACGATCACATAGCGTCGGTCATCGGTAAAGCAGGTAGCAGCCTTCGGTTTATTACTCCCTGTTCTGCGCTCATAGGTAGCACACCGCGCTCAGAACACGTCCACCGCGGCGCTCGGGGGCACAGCACCAAGTTACAACACCTGAAGGTGGTCTTATAAGAGCCCGAAACCGGTCGTGTGATAGTAAAAGAATATTAAAACTGAAGGTCTATTTTCAACCTCTTGTATAATGCTCAGTTATGGTTGTTCCTCCAACAGGATTGTTTGTTTTAGTAAAGTGCTAGGGAACTGCAATCTGTATACAAAGGAGACGGCTTACAAATCACTAGTGTGATCCATCTTACAATATTGCTCGAGTGTGTGGAACCCGCACCATATTGGACTGTCAAGGGATATTGAACGTATACGGAGAAAGGGAGTACGAGTAGTTACAGGTTTGTTAGACCCGCGGTAGAGTGTCACAGAGATGTTGAGTGAACTGAACTGGTAGACTCTTGAAGATAGAAGGAAACTGTCTCAAGAAAGTCTAGTAACAAAGATTCAAGACCCGGCTTTAAAGGATGATCATTAGAATACACTACAATCCCCTATATATCGCTCGCATAAGAATCGTGAAGATGAGATTGATTACAGTACTCGCAGAGGCACTTAAAATATAATTTTTCCGCCCTAATAACCTGTACAGTGGAACGTATCCTCTGACATGCACTACACAATGTTTTGCAGAGTATAACTTGTAAGGGGTCCGTAGGCCCTTACTATAAGTTTGCACTGGGCACAGGTCGACAGGGCAAACAATCGATAGTGTCGGGTTGCGAGAGCGAGTGTGAGTGAAGTCAGTTCCAGGTTGCGGGCCGCACCGTGTGGAGGCCGGTTGATGTCGGCAAGGCTTACCGACAAAGGGAGTGGCCATCGTTGCGGTTTAACCCCTTTGTGTTAGAATAATACGGGAAAGTAAAGAAGTTTAATTACGAGAGTGATCAGTGATATTTTTGTGACGATATTTATTTGGTTTCGCGTCTACCGCGCCGGCATCATTGGGATTGCAGTGTTGGATTGCAGTGTTGGATTACAGTGATTGAATTTGCATGTGACGATTATGAATAACGAAGAAGCCTGTGCTGAGATTAGCCGTAATTAAATATGTATGACGAAGGCAGTGGCTGTCTCCTTTTTCTTGTGTTTTTGAGACGAATATAGGTCTTGATTAGTGAAGCTGTGTTGGCGTTCTTCTTGTCACCAGACATTTCATTATTACAGCATTTGAGAAGGGCAAAATGGAATGTAACAACTCCGTAGCAGTCAAATCCGATTGCCAGCCCCATTAGGTACACGGTCTCATTAATTAATATTTATTTGGGCTGCTATTCAGATCCCGATCGAGCGGGATACATAAATCGGAGGTGTTACAAGCTACTGATGTAGATAGAAACCTAATGGACCTTAAATCCGGTGAACGTGGCGTCCATTCCACCGGACCTCTGCCACATATCGATCTTTGAGGAAACTACTTATTCATGAACGCCCGTACAGCTAGCCCGTAAAAGGGTAGAGAACCGTGGTGCTGTAACAAAGTTGAGAACGTCCTGTTTTCAGACAGCATTCACAGGAGCACATCTTCGTCTAACAACGGCAGATAACGGGCTACTCTTACTGTAACCTCAGCAAAAAAGGACCCAACAGTACAAGAACCTCACATTCCACACCAAATCATCACTTTGTTGTTGTTGTTGCGGTCTTCAGTCCTGTGACTGGTTTGATGCAGCTCTCCGTGCTACTCTATCCTGTGCAAGCCTCTTCATCTCCCAGTACCTAATGCAGCCTACATCCTTCTGAATCTGCGTAGTGTATTCATCTCTTGGTCTACCTCTACGATTTTTACCCTCCACGCTGCCCTCCAGTACTAAATTGGTGATCCCTCGATGCCTTAGAACATGTCCTACCAACCGATCCTTTCTTCTAGTCAAGTTATGCCACAAATTTCTCATCTCCCCAATTCTATTCAATACCTCCTCATTAGTTATGTGATCTACCCATCTAATCGTGAGCATTCTTCTGTAGCACCACATTTCGAAAGCTACTATTCTTTTCTTGTCCAAACTATTTATCGTCCATGTTTCACTTCCATACATGGCTGCAGTCCATACAAATACTTTCATAAACGACTTCCTGACACTTAAATCAATACTCGATGTTAACAAATTTCTCTTCTTCAGAAACGCTTTCCTTGCCATTGCCAGTCTACATTTTATATCCTCTCTACTTCGACCATCATCAGTTATTTTGCTCCCCAAATAGCAAAACTCCTTTACTACTTTAAGTGACTCATTTCCTAATCTAATACCCGCAGCATCACCCGACTTTAGATGTCTTAATTACCTTCAATGGATACGTAAAGTGAGATCTGACATCTTATTAGTGTCTACCTCTCCGTTCTCTTACAAACTAGCTTTATACGTAAATAATACTGCATAGGGGAAACGATGTTTTATGTGCAGCTTACGTGTCATCCATTCGGAAAATTTGGCTAGGTGATCTGTATCGTCTTTAGTGAAATCTTCAAACATTTACGTTTTGTAAGGTTGCCAGTTATGTACGACCAAAATTCTCATTATTGACGTAAGGTTGATCCCAGTTTCCTGCGAAATGCTGCGATTATTGCACTCTGGACTCTTAATGAATGACACTAGAACACTGGTTGGTGTTGTTTCATCCGTAGTCGTTTTAGATCGTTCAGATTTTCGGTTTCTCTGCAACTGAGCCAGTTTCTCAGAATTTCGGCAGAAGTTTCACGACTGCACTGCGAGGGGTGGTTGTCTGAATGGTGTTAGTTGAAGTTCCCTGGGATGAAAAGGTTGCTCCTCTCTCCCGATACTCGGACGATCTCAGGAAAAACTTCAGTCATAGCCTGAAAATAATTAAAGCTATGTTGAAATGGAAGATGCCGTTGTTTTTCTTGTGCAGTTCGCTAGTTTGCCGCAGGACACGCTTTCGATTTGAAAATTATAAGTTGTATACACGATGGCAACTTGCAAAATGGACGGCGGCCATGATGTTAACGTTGCCTCATTGTGTTTCCCTCTCTCCGCTAATACGACTTTAAATTTTTTATTTACTTATCTGTTTTCTTTTAGCAGCAAGTTCCCACACCGATCGATCACCATGAAGTTTAGGCACTAGGCACATCGGCTGACGGCAGCGAGGAATTTAGTTACAGATGTGTCATTTTATTCTGTAATATAACAAAATGCTTGGTGTCACGTGGTAAACTAAAGAGTTTACATTATATGTACTTGAAAAATATTTTACTTTATATATTACACGATGTAGATCTGCTTCATTAATATGTGACAATCGAAATGATGAATTTTGGGGCAATATTGTGAACACTTTGAGCGTGTTGCGTACACATCTGATGTCCAGTCAGCTAAGTCATTTAGTTAGCTCTACCAAAGAACGGAACAGTATAGTGATGAAATATTTCTAACATTTTTTATGTCTCTTATTGCAAAGAGTCTTTTTCCTAGCGTCCATTGTGATGAAACCGATACATTTCATTTTTGAAACTAGTGGTGACCCTCATCTACATGTACATCAACATCTGTGCTCCACAGGTCACCATACTTTGTGTGGCGGAGAGTGTGTACCACTGTCACTTCCCCCTTTCCGTGTTCAGGCCGCGTATGGTTCGTGGAAAGAACTCGTTGCTGGTAGTCCTCCTGTCAGCTCGAACTCTTTAATTTTATCTTCATGTTCCCTTTCATGAGACGCACGTAGGAACAAGCAATACATTGGTTGACTCTTCTAGGAAAGTACTTACACAGAGTTTTAGGAGTAGGCCGCACCGTGGTGCAAAACGACTCCCTTGCGTTGTCTGCGGCTGCGGTTCATTGAATATCTCCGTAACGCTTTCAAGTTTACTAAATGAACCAATAACGAAACTAGCTGAACGTCCTTGTATCTTCTCCTTTTCGTCAATCAATCCTATCTGGTGTAATACTCAAAGTATTGATCGAACGAGTCTTTGTTGATGACTGCACTTCCTGAATATTCTTGAAAAGATTCTCAGTGTGACGTCTGCTTAACCCGCGACTGGTATAATTTATTTGGTCGTTCCGCTTCAAATCGCTCCGCTTTATAATCGCTCTTTCCCTGTGGTATTACACTTGTTTCCAAAATTAAAGCAACAAACGGAAATTTTGCAAGGTTGTGTTTATTTTATCATAAAACAGTATACACAAGTGATAGTAAAGTAGAAACAATGTAAAGAATACAGAATGTAAATAACTACAATATGATTAACGATAGGCAAAAATGTCCTTCGTTTTTTCCAACTCAACAGATTCATACACACATTCTGACAACTGATTAACGTGCTTAGTGTGGGGTGTGACCACCTCTGGGAGAAATACAGGCATGAGAACGACGGGGCATGCTGTGAATGACGTCATCAATCTCATGTTGAGGCAATAACGCCCGTTCCTCCTGCAGAGCTGCTCGCAGGTCTAGGAGAGCGGTTGGTCGATGCTGACGTGATACAACCCGTCTCCCTAGTGCATACCAGACATGCTCTACGGGATTCAAATCGGGAGAGCGAGCAGGCCACACTATGGGTGCAATAGTGTCTGTTTCCAAGAAAACATCAACCGACCGTGCTCTATAAAGTCGAGCATTATCGCCCATCAATACGACGTCTGGGCCCACAGCACCTCGCAACAATTGCACGTGGGGTCTCAAGATCTCGTAACGATACTTGACAATGGTTAAACCTCGCTGATGCACCCGTACAATTTCGTGAAGAGATATTCATGTGGTCAACAGAATCCCTGCCCAACGGGTCTTCCTCGATATCGGGATCTTTCCACAGTGTTTGGGTCCCGAAATCGAGTTCCACGTTCCCTACAGATGCGCATCCGTTGCGAATCACTCTCCAGACCAAATCGGGACTCATTTGTGAGAAGAACATTGGCCCTCTGTTTGGCCGTCCAGGTGGCATTCTGACACCCCCACTCTAGACCTTTCCTTTCGCGATGTTGCGTCAGCGGTATACATACAGCAGATGACTGGTAATGAAGACCACTCTGCCGAAGCCTTCTGTACACAGTTTGCCTCGATACAACACGTCCAGTGGATGCTGCGGAGTCAAACGCCAATTGCCGTGCTGTACTAAGGCGATACTGTCGTGTCCTTACAGCCAAAGCAAGGTCCTCTCTTTCTGATGTCACAAATGGTCGGCTCTCCTCTGATCTTCGGGATACAGTTTCGGTCTCTATAAACTGTAGCAACATCCGAGAAACATCAGAACGACTCACATTAAGCCACCTGGCCCCATCATTTTGCGACCATTCTTCATGTGGCCCTCCACCCCAGCGAGTCTGGTGTGCGTCTTCTCTGTGCCATACTGCATCCTCAGTGACAGTGTACCAGCAATTGCGGATGAGGGACTATCCGGGATACACTACCCGTTTGATAGGTGCCCTGACATCATAGTTGGCGTGGTCGTCCGTTGACCAGACTGTCACCTTCGGTACAGAACACGATCGTCCGGACTTTTGTTGACAGTTTGTTTGATTATATCGTGAATTTGCTGCTTTAATTTTGAATACCAGTGTATGTTTTGAACGTTGATCGTAAAGTATAAAGCAAGCAAACAGAGGAATTACGATTATATCTGTGGTGGGAGCTGTAACGAAATCGGTGCAACTACGCACACCAAAAGTTTCCAGAACTCCTGAAGATAGACGTTGACTGTGGATACTGTATCACAGATACAGTCCCTTTGATTATTCAGAGATGTCACTAAGCCCACCCAAAGATGTAAACAAACATGCATGACCAGCACCTATTACACGGAGGGGGTCTGACAGCCGATTAGTTCCAGTCATTCCAACGGGAAGGAGGTACACGGCTTGTGGTGTCTGTAGTTCAACCATGCTTGGACGGTCACTAACGCGGTTCGATCGCTTCCGCATTGTTACTTTGTGCCAGGAAGGGCTCCAACAAGGAAAGTGTCCAGGCGTCTCGGAGTGAACCAAAGCGATGTTGTTCGG
Organism: Schistocerca americana; assembly: GCF_021461395.2. NCBI lineage: Eukaryota > Metazoa > Arthropoda > Insecta > Orthoptera > Acrididae > Schistocerca > Schistocerca americana. The sequence goes on along the minus strand of NC_060120.1, from coordinate 807,207,004 downwards.
GCATGGACAAGGACAAGGAATATTTCAATGTAATAAATTTTAAACGAACTAATGAATGAATGGGAAACGGAACTGAGAAAACAAAACTTTTGGATGCCAATTGAACTAGGAGGATGTCAAGGAAATTGGACTTTCCACACTTAGCTTTTGCAGATGACTTAGCGATTCTAACCGACAGTGAAGAAAAAACAGTATAACAAATCGAGATCCTCAGAGAATGTGCAGAGAAGTTTGGGCTGAAAATCTCCTTTGAGTAGACTGAATCATGTGTTCCAAATTAGATATCCCGAAACTTAAAAGAATTGTATTGAAATCAAAACAGTCAAATACCATAACTACCTGGGTAAAATTATTGAACTACAGGACTTGGAAAAATAGCACAAAAACTGATTGTAGAAAATCAAGAAGGCATTCGGACTTGTTTCAGATTTGTATAACAAAAAATGCCTTTCAAAAGGCATTAAAATCAGACAATAACACAGTAATCAGACATACAGTCATACATGAAAGTTAAATGCTCTCACTGAATCGAAAACTAGCTTTGCAAGAAATTAAGAAAGTAGGGAGAGCAATTATTAGAAAAATTCTGGAACCACGATACACACAAAACGGATACAGACTGCAGACTATCGAGACAACAGAAAAAGTATCAAATATAGAAAAATGGCTCTGAGCACTATGGGACTTAACATCTGAGGTCATCAGTCCCCTAGAACTAAGAACTACTCAAACCTAACTAACCTAAAGACATCACACACATCCATGCCCGAGGCAGGATTCGAACCTGCGACCGTAGCGGTCGCGCGGTTCCAGACTGTAGCGCCTAGAACCGCTCGGCCACCCTGGCCGGCTCAAATATCGAAATTGACATCAGAAAGAGACGAATGAATTGCCACGGACGCCTAGGCAGATTACCTGGAAACGACTAACTAAACGTCTATTGGACTATGCGACATCCCTTAATGCATCAAAACCTTGTGTAGTTGAAGTTAAGAAGGATTTGACGAAAGCAAAAACTGACGTAACAAACGCTTCTGGCAGAGATACACTCAGAAGCAAAATTGGTAAATGGAAGTTTATTCCAGAGAAGGAACCAGAACCATACCGACTACAGTAGACCGAAAAAAGAACGAAGGCCTTCAGGGACAAAATGAAGAAAACTGGGAAAATAAGAAGAACGCTAAGAATGGTTGAAAATCACCTGCTTATCGTTCTCCAATTCGCTAATAGTAATAACGGCAGTAGCAGTAGTAACTGCAATATGCATCTCTCTAAGGTTGCAATTATCATAAGAAATACAATAAAAAATGAGACTATCTTCTGCCTAATGTGTAGTCAGAAAGACTGCCAGGAGAAAAAAAGACAATGGAAGTTAAAAACTTCCTGGCAGATTGAAACTGTGTGCCGGACCGAGACTTGAACTCTGAACCTTTGCCCTTCGCGGGCAAATGATCTACTGGCAGACTTACAGTTGTGAGCAGGGGCGTGAGTCTTGTTTGGGTAGCTCAGTTGGTAGAACACTTGCCCGCGAGAGGCAAATGTCCCGAGGTCGAGTCTCGGTCCAGCGCACCGTTTTAATCTGCCACGTAGTTCCATATCAGCGCACACTCCGCTGCAGAGTGAGAATTTCCTTCGGTCAACAGTTGTTGCTGCGTCGCCAGCATTTGTTCTTTAAACAAAATACAACTGAGAAGTGAACAGAGTACTTTTGTGCTGCACACATATGTTTAATCATGTTATCTCTGGGTTTGGGAAGCTGTCAGTGTTATTCTGCAATGTTCTATCACAGAATGTATACTCCGAGATATTCTGTGGAGCCGACGTTCGAGATTGTTTGTAACTCATATTTTAATGTTATCGCTGCAATCGGAAAATCCATAATTGCAAGACTTATGTTTTCCGGTTTTGCGATTGCATTGAGAATATAAAAACATGACTGCGGCGAAAGGTAGGCAGAACAACACACAGACAGACTTTACACAATTTACTTATGTGAAGTTCACACGTCTTGCTACGGATAATGACGCATCTGGTGCAGTACGTCATAATTTAATACATAGTGTTATCTAAGTTCAGTACTTTGGATTGACTATTCATGATACTGGTGATGATTTGTTTCATTTAAATTGGTAGTAAGTATTTATTATCATTCAATCAGTACTTTGTCTTGGTGAATATGATATTCTTTAAAGATTTACAAGTATTAGGGCAACAACTGCATAAAATATACTGTAACTGCGACATGAGTGGACACCTAGATCAATTCAGTGAGCACAATGAAGCAGATCTTTTCGTTAGTTCCAATTCGAAAAGTGTCACTCATTTAGGCGTATTTTAAATGGGACGCGCTGCAATAGTAAGGTCCTTTTGCACCCTCATCATGTTGCTATAAGCTTATCATATGCATAATTGCCTTGTGCTCGTGTGATATAGTGTTGCGCCTATGCTGTTGTAGTTTATTCTGGAAGAAATGCTCCACTGTCACCTGTCTTTTCGGTCGGTCACACATACCGGTGAAAAGAATCTCCACCGTTAGAGGACGAGGGGAGAAGATAGTTTCCAAATTTATAAAGGACCAAAACACGAGTTAAAACTAAATGATCCCTCAAGAGATAATTATGTAACTTTAGATTAGATAATACTCTGAAAGAAAAAAAATATTTTGTCGATAGACGTGTTTCTATATCTGAAAGACGAGGTCTATTCATATTTTGCGCCAGTCGCGTAAGAGTATGCAGATCACACTCACTTTAAATAAACAATGTAACAGTGTTGAGTGTTAGTTAACTTTGGTTTGGGCGTGGTGAGTTGGTGTTAGTCAAGAATGCCTTTAAGGCGACAAAGACGCCATTATCAAAACTCACTGAGTTTGAACAAGTCGTGTAATAGGGCTACGAGGAGCTGAATGTTCCTTCTGCGATGCTGCAGAAAGAGTCAGCCCGACTGCAACTGCTGTACATGACTGCTGGTAGCGGTGAACACGAGAATGTGCGTCGATGAGAATACCGGGCTCCAAACGTCCCCGTGGCACTACTGAGAGGTAACGCCAACGTGTTCGACGTCTGGCTCTGGCGCATCGTACTGCATCCGCAGTAGAAATTTGAGCAGCAGTTGGCACCACAGTGACACAACGAACTGTTAGAAATCGGTTACTTCCAGGGCAGCTCCGAGTCCGACGCCCTGTACCGTGTGTTCTGCTGACCCCCACCACAGACATTTGAGATTTCACTGGCGTCAGGCGAGAGCTCATTGGAGAGAAAGGTGGAGGTCTATTGTACTTCCTGATGAAAGCTGTTTCTGCCTCGGTGCCAGTGATGACAATGTGTTGGCTGCAAGACCAATTGAAGACCTGCAACCAGTGTAGACCACTGGACTTGCGAGGTGCCGGGGCTAGCAATGTACTTAACACTAAATTCTTCTAGAATCTACATATGTAAATGATGCTCTAAGCCCCCCCCTATTCTAACTCCGACTTTTGCTGTTGCACAAGGATTAAAAAAAATACGCGAACTGACTCTAATCAACCCTGCCAGTGGAGTAGAAGAGAGTTTGGCACCTGCAATAATTTAATTTGATAAATAAGTTAAATAAACGAAGGTTTCATTAACATAGTGAGGAATGATAGGGTTGCTCTACCGATCAACAGAATGAAAGTTCTGTCCAAAATAACAATATGATTGATTAAGACTAAACACAAAATAATAAACAAAACACATGAAACATTTACAATACATCAAATTGGATACTCAAACAAACGCTGTGAATGTGAAGTTATCCCTAAACTAGATTGTGAGGACTATGATGAAGTGGTATGTGGAGCCAATTCCTTGCAACTCAAATCTTAAGAGAAAACACATAGCCAACCCAATATTAATTGCTGCTACTCAAGACAGAACAAAGTTAGAAAAAGACGAACAGGCGCGTCTGCTGAGCTCTGATTATCACCTAGGAAAATCCCTGTCTGCCGGTGCTGCGGACATACCTTACCAAACTGTCTTCTTAACTGCAAGAACACGATTTGGCGTACCGGAGGCGATGGCTGGTTGCTTCGACGTCCTCGACCGAAAGGCGAGAGCCGACTACCTAGAGCACCCGTACAGGCCGAACACACAACATTCCCGCCCCCACGACAGTGGCCGTGGTTAAACGTTCCAATCAGCAACTCCAAAACCGGCGGAAAATTCCACTCTATTGCCGGAGCACTACCATTCCACCAATGGAGATTCTTGGCGCCAATTTCTGCGCCGATTTTGCTACGTCACGGAGCTATGCCCTGAGCAAGCCAATCACAGTTACTATTTTGCAGAAAGCGTGGGAATTTTCCCGCCACAACTGCCTGGGTACACAAGTCATTCCCACGCCTCGCTGGTAGCCTGCCAGAAAGTGTTTTCGCTAAGTTTCTGCGAAGTAACGGAACCTCTAGCCCAGCCGCTACTTCAGACCCCTCCGGGCGTGTCTTTTGACAATGTCGGCGTCTGCAAAGCATTCACTCGACTTCCTCACACCGGTCGGCTTAACCCTTTCCAGATCAGCAGTGCCCGCCTGTCACCGGACCACCCGCGTGACGAGAGACGCTGCGTGAGAAGTCCGCGTGTGAAGGAATAGCGACTTTTCACTGCATGCAATTAGAGAGGAAAATCGTAAGATAGAAATATGAGAGGGGGCTCATGCCACCTCTCAAACTTACTCCTGAGGCTATGGCGTAGGGTGCCATTTTGTATGACTGCAACCCTCTTGCCTATTCCACGCACCCTGACTAAAGATCTGAACGTGAATCAGATGATCGACCAGTTATGGTCCCGTTTATGAACAGCATTCCAGAGGGTGTTTTCCAACAGGATAACGCTCGCCCACACACCGCTGTTGTAACCCAACATGCTCTGCAGAGTGTCAACATGTTGCCTTGAATTGCTCCAGACATGTTTCCAGTCGAACACATTTAGGACATCATAGGACAACAACTACAGCTTCATCTACAAACCGTATTATCCTGGACCGCCAAAGTGTAACAGGCTTTGGTCTCCATCCTACAAACTGATGTCCGGCACCTGTACAACACGATGCTTGCACGTTTACATGCTTGCGTTCAACATTCTGGCGGTTACACCGGTTATTAATGTACTAAAAAGCACTCCGTCTTCAGGCCACGAGTGACCTACCGGGACCATCGGACCGCCGTGTCATCCTCAGCTGAGGATGCGGATAGGAGGGTCGTGGGCCTAGCACACCGCTCTCCCGGTCGTTATGATGGTATTCTTGACCGAAGCCGCTACTATTCGGCCGAGTAGCTCCTCAGTTGGCATCACGAGGCTGAGTGCACCCCGAAAAATTGCAACAGCGCATGGCGGCCCGGATGGTCTCCCATCCAAGTGCCGACCACGCCCGACAGCGCTTAACTTCGGTGATCTCACGGGAACCGTTGCCTGTTAACGTACTAGCACTTCGTATTTGCAAGGGCTTATCTCACGCTTACATTAGACTGTGATCTTGCAATGTTAATCACTTACATATGATACCTAGACATCGTACTCACGAAATTTCATTACTCTGAATTAATTACTTTTTGGCGTAGCAATTTTTTTTCCGTCACGGTAGTCCCCACTGAGTATATCGTAACTAAAGTACGTCCGCATCAGGTGAATATTTTTGCCCCAAATCACAATATATCCGTAAGTTTAACTACAGCACTACGCAATAGATTATCTACTCCCACACCTGTACAGGGACGGAAGATACAGAATACCAACAACGTTAGAAATCTTCTGGTTGCTATTCGTGTGGGACAGCCAATCCATTGTATTTTTAACTTCAAGGGTGACTAAATTAGTGCAGGTGCGTACTTCATCATAAATCTTATGTTTCAACGACCCCGTCGGAAATCATGTAAAGTATCTTGTCCGAAGTCCGGCAGCACAAGTTCTGTCATAAACAGATCCAGTTTTTTCTGCACCGATGATGCAGGTGAGAGCCGCCATACGTAAGTTTGGTTGGGAGGTCCGAAATTACAGAAGATAAGTATGTATCTGTAAAAAACTTTCTCGCCATATTTTGGCACGGGTAATCACTCCAGATTCTCATGATTAAGTAATTCAATGTTCAAACTGTGTAACACCTGCTCGTACAAAACAGCCGTAGTCGATCATTTCAAACGCCGCAGCAAAACATACTGAGACAAATGGGAAAACTGGGAGATTCGGCAACAACGGGAGATGTACGATCAACTGTGACAATGTATCATAATAAATTATTCGTAATTTTTTAAATAATTTTCTGAAATAGCTGAAGGCAATAATCACGCCATAGTTAGGCATCGACTGCTTGCTTTTTTACACAGCTCGTCGGCTGCTGTTCTCAACCGTTAAGTCTGACGCATGGCTGCAGGTCCTACTATTATTTTCCATCCTCTCTGCTGCCATTTTTGAACTGCAGTCTCAATATCGTCGATGCTATCTTTCTTGCGAGGCAGCTGGTGGTCTCCCGTGACCAAATGCGGTGGAACGGCTGTTACCAAACATGCCAAGATAAAGTGGCTCCCGGATTTAGCTTTGCTTACCTCCGTCCCTGTGATTCATGTTTCATTACTTATTTAAATCAATTCAAATTAGTACCAAGAACAGTTACTGGCCGCTTTTGAGCGTATATCAGTTAGCCGTAGGAATAGATTTTACCTCCATATGTTTTTCGTAGACTTGCAGCCGCAAATTGATGAGTATTTGACGCCCATTTGAGAGTAACATATGTAGTAGTTCTTGAAGAGGTTCCTTCCGTAAGGTAAACCGAACTTCATTTTCTTTAAAACAGATGCAAAGTTCTGAGGCTAAATTCTGTACACTATATACACGTAAAAATTCACACTAGTGAGCTGGGTTGTGCCTCCACAAAAATTTAGTAAAATTACTGGATGGAAAATTAAGAGGCAAACATAATGAGATCATCAGCGTTCCTTAAAATATATGCCCTCATTTCTCATGCCGCAAATGTAACAAAAGCTAGCGGCTATGTAAGAAAAATTAGGGGTTTGATTCATAGTTATTAGAGCCGACTCGGCAGAAAATGACACGGTAGTAAAATGATACGTAATAATATTCAAAGAGTGATAGACATCAGACAGTTTAACGTCGTATGTATAGCCTGAACAGCATACACAAATATTTGGTAAACAGAAAGAAAAATTCTTTAGGCAGGAACCTGTTGTTCTGGAAGAGTTAGTGGTATATTTACATATTCACAGTAGTATATTTATATATTATAATCGAATCTCTTTAGAACCCATCAGATTGGCCATAGAGTTGTTAAGAAAAAGTCGGGAAAATCCTAGTAAGAGGTAAATAACCGTACGCTACTGGCAACATGGACAAACCATTTTGCTACATTAAACTAAACGCGCAACTGGACACGAACAAATACAACTACAGCTCATACACAAGATACATATTTTTGACTTACTGGCAAGAAACCGGCCTGATCTTGTCGATACTATTGCAAAACATACAGGAATTAATAATATTGATACCGTCATGGGGACGAAGTCAACTAAAAGGGGAAAAAGTACAACAGAGTGTGTATTTATGTTTATTGGTACTACCAGATAAATAACGTCGTCCCACTTGAAGGTTTAATTTAAGGAGGTTTGTGATTAAACCACTTCTTAAACTAAAGGGATCGGTGAAAGAAAGCGCTAATTCCCAACTTGGTAAGGATTGGTCCGATTGCATTATTTGTTGTGTTTTCGAAATGCTTCTCACGATGAGAAGATGTAGCGCCATGCATACCAGTAGAAAATGCTGCCTGCTGTGTCGTATAGTATTTCTATTCTTATCCTTGAATTTAACGATAAATATAAGATCCAGTAACGCCAAACACGCTCTTAAAGGTTAGCACTTTCTTCAGTCCACCCTTTTTAATCGTGCTCTAGATAAATATATGTCGATAAAAATGAAAAGAGACGGTGAAGACGCACATCATTTTAATCGCAGTATCTGGTGAACGAGGGGCTTTTAGGAAAGTGCATTGAAAAAAACTTAATCACAGCCCTTGCATTCATTAAGCATACAATAATTTCCACTGTCAGAAACTACCAAAAGCTCTCGAGGAAATTACTAGTCAGTTCTTCTCATATGTCTAGTCAATAAATGGACCCACCCTCCCACTGTTCCTCGCTGGCCTGTTGGTCCACTGGTAAAACACGCGCCTGGAAAACGATAGGTCGTGGGATAGTATCCCCGTCAGACCTTAGAAATCTTCATCTTGCGTTTAATCTAATCTTCACTGCTTAACGACGTGAGGAAACACCAGGAGCAGCACTTGCTTCGGATTCCACGTTAAACTATAGGTCCCCTTTGCTCCTTGGAAAAACAGTGCTGATCAGGGACTCACAAACCATCGGATTGGGATCGAATTGTAAGACATGCACCGAGTTATTTAGGAACACAGAATTACTATTCATCGTGCAGAAATTCGTGATATACACAGTACATATATTCAGTACCGGCTTCAGTCATCGAACGTCTCCACAGCGGAAAATTATCCACTGTAACAACTTCACATGGCACACATACTATTTAACCAGGAAAGTATACGCCGTTGCTGACTTGAAAACGTCATAAATTGATACTTAACGCCGTAATACAGACCCAAACAAGCAGAAGACAACATCGAAAACATGAAAACCTGTAAGAGCGGTAAATGCACAACGCCACTGCCAACAACGACTGAAAATGCGTGAACAGTTAAGTGTCCCTAACACAGCAACAGCAACTGATAATATATGAATTGTTTGTTCTTTCTCTGTACCATTGAAAATGTAAGGACTGCTAAGACTCTCTCTCCAAGAATCGAACTGTTACGTTTCGTGGGAAATATGTGGACAGAACAAAACGTATTGCAGCTATGCTTGATTTGTGACAGCACGGGTCAGTACGCGTTTTCTTTCTTTTTTCTTCAATAAAAACACACACATATATATTATATTTTTTAATGTTTATAGTAAAGATGCTTGATTTGTGACAGCACGGGTCGAATTTTCTTTCTTCAATAAACACACACACACACACACAAATATATATATATATATATATATATATATATATATATATATATATATATGTGTGTGTGTGTGTGTGTGTGTGTGTGTATGTGTGTGTGTGTGTGTGTGTGTGTGTGTTTTTATTGAAGAAAGAAAATTCGTACCGACTCGTGTTGTCACAAATCAAGCATCTTTACTAGAAACATTAAAAAATGATTTCCAATACAGGTTTTTGCTGATGCTCTAAAACAACTTCTTAAATGCAAGAAAATCATCATCATACAGTAATTTATGGGAAGTAATAATTTGCTACTGGCAGTAAATACATCTTCACGGTACGTTTACGATGAGCTATAAAACAACTATTTTTGACAATACATAGACACATTCCACATTTGATACATGTCTCGTATCTTCGATTTGCAGCCAGTGGTCCTGCATTTTATACATTCCTTTACCCAACAAATTTTGATCGCTGGCCAACATTTTAAACCCTAATTTCCTACAATGGTTGCAACATAGCTCTTCTTTTACATTTTCTACATCATCTACATCTTCATTGTCAGATGGATTCACTGTGCAAGGACGTCCTCTTTTCCCAGCCTCTGGCACGACATCTTAACGTTCTTATTGTTTAATAGTGAGTTTCATCACGCTCAGGAACAAAATCAGCACAATGATCACTCGAAAACAGGAATTTGTCATCTTTCCTCTCGGATAATTCCACATTGCTGTCATTAAAAAGACCTTCAATTGCTCATCATCTAATATTTAATGCACTGCTCTAGAGTTTAGAGAAAACACTTATTTCTGTAATTTGTTATCAAACACCAAATGGAAATTGGTAAATCTGCATTATAACATTAGAACTAAGTGCGAGGACCTTAAGGAAATGGGTTACTTCATTGTAACGAACAAAATTTGTAGAAATATGAACAGTTCTCGACATCCAGTATAGTTAGTGAACTGTAGGAACAAACAGAGATTCTCAGACTAATATTTAGGCACTATAGGTATTTACATAGCTTTCCATTTGCAGAAATAACCATTTTCCGCACACGACCACTGTAAACTAACACGTGAATCGTATGTTGCAAGGTGCTGCGCCATGTTTTTAAAACTATGTACTAGAGGGGGTACGCTCGAGGACCATAAGTCTACAAGCAAAAAGAAAGCCTATTTACGGAGAAAAAGATAATGAACGAAGAAGTTAAAAGTGTCATTCTAGCAAACTTAGATATATTACACATACAAGCATTAATATACTTGTTCATCTGCTTGGGAAGTACGACAACACTGTATGGGAAAGGGGGGGGGGGGGGCGTAGGTCAGGAGGAATCTAGCAGTAATGCAACCTTTACCAGAATTAGAATGAATGAGCTGTAATGTGAGAGACCATATGTGTTGTGTTGAATTTGCTGCCATTTTAAACAGCAAAATTGGGCTACTTTGAATTTTCTGTTATTTCAAATGAGCACAGATGGTCTCTCTTTGACTGTGATGTCAGAGGGCTGGGGAAAAACCCATGGAAGCAGGTCTAGGGCTGTGGGAGGGGAAGGACTATCAAGGAAAACTGCAGTGCGATTGTGAACTCACACATTGTAAAATAAAGATATATTAAAATTTTTTATGTCAAATCACAAACACAGAATTGATGAAAGATACCGCTGACTATCTCATCGATTTTATAAAAATGTCCAGACATGTGACTGCGACAAACGTTTTTAATTCTTACTCGCTAGAGAATACGAGATAATTAAACTGGATGTTATAATATATAGCTATAGAATGATGTTCTGTTTGTTTCTTTGGAAGACTGTCTAAGAATACTAAATGCTAACAAACAGTATTTGCAATATACCAACCCCTACTGTGTGGTCCAAACTACAGAACAGTTTATGAGTTATGTTTGATAGTGTTTTTACAATATCCTTATGGGAACAATAAAAATACGCGGGAGTTGACAAGTAAGCCTCCCTGACCGAGAAAGATTATATTCTATGTGTCTATAGTTTTAATTATTTACCTGTAATTTAAGTGGGAGTTGCTTACCCAGATTAAAAAGTAAATATGTTTGTTATGTTAAAATTGTGGAAACACATTACACGAAGAATTCTGGCTGTGAGTGGGGATCAGCATTTATTGTAAACCAAAAAGATAAATTAGTCATACGTTGGAGTAGACGCGGAAAAAACAATGGATTCAAGGATGTTTACCAAACTACAAAAATATCTGTTTATGCAGGTAAACGCCGGCCGGAGTGGCCGAGCGGTTCTAGGCGCTACAGTCTGGAACCGCGCGACAGTTACGGTCGCAGGTTCGAATCCTGCCTCGGGCATGGATGTGTGTGATGTCCTTAGGTTAGTTAGGTTTAAGTAGTTCTAAGTTCTAGGGGACTGATGACCTAAGATGTTAAGTCCCATAGTGCTCAGAGCCATTCGAACCATTTTGCAGGTAAACCTTCATTCCCATTTTGATCTGATGCAAGAAGCTTAGTATCATTCTATCCAAATGTGGTTGTTTGGACATTATCTAGAATACGGGAAAGTGTCCCGGGAAAACATGGACGGTCTTGTTACTGATATTGTTAATATCCGCTGCATCGAAAGTGAAACATTGCTTAGCAAGAAGAATTTAAATGTGTTTACATTCATTATAGAACCGTTTTTGTGATAGTATTATGGTGGCTAAAATTTGTAATCTAGGGGGATTCCATGAAAGATAAGAGCGGGACAATGTGCTACGAGATGTTGTGTCCTGCGAATGGGATTTGAAATTTGATCTGTGTGGATGTGACGAATGAAAGATAACTTTACCATTTTCGATTTCGGCATACAAACTTTCTTTTGTTGTGAATTACACACTGCAGGCTTACCTTATATAGATGGGGGTAATGCCTATACAGTAGTTGGAGAAGACAATATTGACACCTACCCAGTTTTCTGGGAAACCTCCTTTGGCAGGTAGAACAGCCCTCATGTCACGAAGACGTCTGAAACATAAGACCATATGATATTTTTTACCGTTTCTCGCAAAGGAACGACTCCAATTATTTGACACATGATTTGGAAGAGTTTAGGCCAATCATTACTGTTTGCACTTCATATCACAGAAACTCATTAATATTCAGATGTGATGTCTTCAAGCCAGAGAAATCATAATGTTTCAAACTCATTATTGTGAAACTAACCTCAGATACTTTCAGTCGTGTGATCTGTATTATTTAATCCCCTTGTGGGAGACAAATCAGGCAGTGGATAATGAATAGTCGCCCAAAAGGGCATCTAAATCAGTTTTATACTATGGACCAGTTATTGTTCAATATTGCGTGTTTTAAATGATCTTTACGCTAAAATCTGTACGTTTCTTCGTATCCAATTGGTTTATAAGAGGTCGGCCAATAGCAGCACTACCATGAACGTATGTTTTCTGCAGCTTCTGTCTCACCTGGATCATATTGTTAAGTTTAAACCTCAGACGCCATTGCCCTTCACGGGTCTGGGTTTATCTAATTGAAATATGCGTGGTGCATCGCTTCATTTCATGACGCTTCTTAATGAACAATTGTCGTTTCATGAAAGAGATGGAGATGGAAAATACAGATGCTCGACAATGGGCAACTGTTGGATGAAAGTGCGAGAAGCTGTACTAGAAAATCTATACATTAGATGTTTCATTTTATGCCGCCGGCCCCCCCCCCCCCCCCCCCCCCCCACCATCCTCGCCCCATATAGACAGGGGCGTCCATTGATCGTGACCGGGCCAAATATCTCACGAAACAAGCGTCAAGCGAAAAAACTACAAAGAATGAAACTTGTCTATCTTGAAGGGGAAACCAGATGGCGCTATGGTTGGTCCGCTAGATGGCACTGCCATAGGTGAAATGGATATCAACTGCCTTTTTTAAAAATAGGAATCCCCATTTTTATTACAAGTTCGTGTAGTACGTAAAGAAATGTGAATGTTTTAGTTGGACCACTTTCTTCGCTTTGTGATAGATGGCGCTGTAATAGTCACAAACACATGGCTCACAATTTTAGACGAACAGTTGGTGACACGGAGGTTTTTTAAATTAAAATACAGAACGAAGGTACGTTTTATTTCGGTTGCTCCAATGTGATACAGGTGCCTTTGTGAACTTATCATTTCTGAGAACGCATGCTGTTACAGCGTGATTACCTGTAAATACTACATTACTGCAATAAATGCTCAAAATTATGTGTGTTAACCTCAATGCATTTGGCATACGTGTAACGACATTCCTGTCGACAGCGAGTAGTTCGCCTTCCGTAATATTCCCACATGCATTGACAATGCGCTGACGCATGTTGTCAGGCGCTGTCGGTGGATCACGATAGAAAATATCCTTCAACTTTCCCCACAGCAAGAAATCCGGGGACGTCAGACCCGGGGAACGTGTGGGCCATGGTATTGTGCTTCGACGACCCATCCACCTGTAATGAAATTTGCTATTCAATACCGCTTCAACCGCACGCGAGCTATGTGCCGGACATCCCATCATGTTGGAAGTACATCGCCATTCTGTCATACAGTGAGACATCTTGTAGTAACATCGACAGAACATTACGTAGGAAATCAGAATATATTGCACCATTCAGACTGCCATCGATAAAATGGGGGCCAATTATCCTTCCTCCCATAATGCCGCACCATACATTAACCCGCCAAGTTCGCTGATGTTCCACTTATCGCAGCTATCGTGGATTTCCCGTATCCCAGTAGTGCATATTATGCCGGTTTACGTTATCGCTGTTGGTGAATGACGCTTCGTCACTAAATAGAACGCGTGCAAAAAATCTTTCAGCGTCCCGCAATTTCTCTTGTACCCAGTGGCAGAAATGTACACGACGTTCAAAGTCGTCGCCATGCAATTCCTGGCGCATAGAGATATGGTACGGATGCAATCAATGTTGATGTAGCATTCTCATCACCGACGTTTTTGAGATTCCCGATTCTCGCTCACAGCCCCTGCTATATCTAGATTTAGCCTTTAGATTTCCTTTTTCAGATTTTCTAGCTTCGCTACCACGTTCAAGCTTCTGACATTCCACACCCCGTCTCGTAGAACGTTATCCATCCGTTGGTTAGTCAATCTTTTTCTCATGTACACATACCGTTTGCCAATCCCCTCCTGGAGATCCAAATGGGGGACTATGCCGGAATGTTTTGTCTATAGAGAGATCAGCATGACACTTTTCTAACTGCAGACGGTATGCCCTGTGGATACACGTTTTGTTGTTGTTGTTGTTTTTGGTTCAAATGGTTCAAATGGCTCTGAGCACTATGGGACTTAATTTCTGAAGTCATCAGTCGCCTAGAACTTAGAACTACTTAAACCAAACCAACCTAAGGACATCACACACATCCAGGCCCGAGGACGATTCGAACCTGCGACCGTAGCGGTCGCGCGGTTCCAGACTGTAGAGCCTAGAACCGCCAGGCCACTCCGGCTGGCAGTTGTTGCTTTTGTTGTGGTCTTCAGTTCAGAGACTGGTTTGATGCAGCTCTCCATGGTACTCTAGCTTCTCCATTTCTCAGGTACCTACTGCAACCTACATCCTTCTGAATCTGCTTAGTGTATTCATCTCTTGGTCTCCCTCTACGATTTTTATCCTCCACGTTGCCCTCCAATATTAAATTGGTGATCCCTCGATGCTTCAGAACGTGTCCTATCAACCGATTCTTCTTCTAGTTAAGTTGTGCCACAAATTCCTTTTCACCCTAGTTCTGTTCAGTACCTCCTCATTAGTTTACGTGATCTACCCATCTAATCTTCAGCATTCTTCTTTAGCACCACATTTCGAAAGCTTGTATACTCGTCTTGTCTAAACTATTTATCGTCTATGTTTCACTTCCATAGAGGGGTACACTCCATGCAAATACTTTCCGAAAAGACTTCCTGACACTTAAATCGACACTCGATGTTAAGAAATTTCTCTTCTTCAGAAACGCTTTCCTTGTCATTGCCAGTCTACATTTTATATCCTCTCTACTTCGACCGTCATCAGTTATTTTGCTCCCCAAACAGCAAAACTCATTTACTGCTTTAAGTGTCTCATTTCCTAATCTAATTCCCACAGCGTCACCTGATTTAATTCGACTATATTCCATTATCCTCTCTGATTTTCCAGATAGTTTGCTGTCCCTGACAGAACTACAATATCATCGGCAAATCTAATAGTTTTTATTTCTTCTCCAAAGATTTTTACTCCTACTCCAAATGTTTCTTTTGTTTCCTTTACTACTTGCTCAGTGTACAGACTGAATATGTCGGAGATAGGCTACAACCCTGTCTCACTCACTTCCCAACCACTGCTTCTCTTTAATGCTCCTCGACACTTATAACTGCCATCTGGTTTCTGTACAAATTGTAAATAGCCTTTCGCTCCCTGTATTTTACCCCTGCCACCTTCGGAGTTTGAAAGAGAGAATTCCAGTCAACAGTGTCAAAAGCTTTCTCTAAGTCTACAAATGATAGAAACGTAGGTTTGCCTTTCCTTAATCTATCTGCTAAGATAAGCCATAGGGTCAGTATTGCCTCACGTGTTCCAATGTTTTTAGAGAATCCAAACTGATGTTCCCCGAGGTCGGCTTCTGCCAGTTTTTCTATTCGTCTGTAAAGAACTGGTGTTAGTATTTTGCAGCAGTGACGTATTAAAATGATAGTTCTGGAATTTTCACACCTGCCAACAACTTCTTTCTTTGGGATTGGAATTATTATATTCTTCTTGAAGTCTGTAGGTATTTCGCCTGTCTCAAACGTCTTGCTCACCAGATTGAAGAGTTCTGTCAGAGCTGGAACTCCCAAGGCTATCAGTAGTTCTAATGGAGTGTTGTCTCCTCCCGGGGCCTTGTTTGGTCTTAGGTCTTTTGGTGCTCTGTCAAACTTTTCACGCAATATTCATCACTTGGATTTGCAGCTCCTTGTGTTGACCGTGTTTGCAGCTAAAATTGTAGGATATGAATTACGCCAGTTATGCAAAACAGTGTTTTTTGTCAGTACCCCAACAGGTTTCAGCACCACTGTGCCATCATCAGTGGGTTTCCGTTTTATTTATTCTGTAACGTGAACATTTTTATTAAATGACTACAAAATTATGTGGATGTTTAGTTCAAACTATAGTTCGTTTCTTTTTGTTAATACCTTTACACTTGGTGTAAGGTGGATGATTTTTCCTGATCACTTGTGTATTATTTACTTCTGGTAGCTTGACATCTGCAACCAAACGATGTTGATGAGAAATTTTGCTGGGATTTTGCGATTGTGGTTTGTTGTGTGTCCTAGCCTAGTCAGTGTTCATTTGTTCACTAGAGAGTTTTATCTTTGTGTGTGTTTTCTGTACACTTCTTCGCTGTTTGTGTTTCCTTTTACAGGTCTCAAATGAATACGCTACACTCTGCAAGGGCACACTATTTAACATGTTAAAGGAACTTTACAAAAAAGGCAATACAAACAGATAAAGTTCACCCACTCCCACACAAACACGAAAAATGAATACACTACAATCTTCAAAGACTCACCATTTACACACAAAAGGGACACCATGTAAAAGGCAACATAAACAGCTAAGAAGTGTACAGAACACAAACACACACACACGTACACACACACACACACACACACACACACACACACACACGAAGATTAAAATGTAAACAAAGTTCAAATTTGGCCCCGCAATCTCTGGAGAACAAATGAACACTGACCGGGCTGGGACACAAAACAACCCGCAATCACACTGTGTTTAGGTGCAGTGAAAAGTGTTTTACGATCTTATTTGTTGAAAATACGTGTTATATTTACGTGTGCATCACGACACCTCACCATGATGCGGAGAATAAAAGGGCTTGCCACACGCAAACGTAAGTAAAAACGCATATAGGTGCGAAATATCGCGACAAACTAAATTACATTCTAGATGATAGGTTAATTGCCAGCAAAATTTCTCATCAACATCGTTTGGTTGCAGATGACAAGCTACCAGAAGTAAATACACTAGCGATCCGAAAAAATAATGCACACGAAGTGTAAAGGTATTAACAAAAAGAAACGGACTATTGTTTGAACTAAACATCCACATAATTTTGTAATCATTTAATAAAAATGTTCACATTACAGAATAAATAAAACGGAAACCCACTGATGATGGAGCAGTGGTGCTGAAACATGTTTGGGTACTGAGAAAAAACGCTGTTTTGCATAACTGGCGGACCTCATATCCTACAATCTTCACGCAATATCATATCTCCCATTTCATCTTGATCTACATCCTTTTCCATATCCATAACATCGCCCTCAATGTACATCGGCCTTGTGTAAATCCGCTATATACTTCTCCTACCTTTCTGCTTTCTAGGCGCTACAGTCTGGAACCGCGCGACCGCTACGGCTTCAGGTTCGAATCCTGCCTCGGGCATGGATGTGTGTGATGTCCTTAGGTTAGTTGGGTTTAAGTAGTTCTAAGTTCTAGGGGACTGATGACCTCAGATGTTAAATCCCATAGTGTTCAGAGCCATTTTTTTTGCTTTCCCTTCTTTTCTTAGAACTGGTTTTCCATCTGATGTAACACAGATTATGTTTCTTTAATGCAATGGTTTCCATTGGCTTCTGTATCCTCACGGCGGTGATAATTGTTGATTCTTCCGCCTTCCGTTTCCCACTCCAAGGATAAGAGAGTGCCCAAAACCTCTGTCCACTCCTCCGTCCTCTTTGACAAGGCTTTTGATAGAATGAGGGTGACTTCTTGCGCCGAAAGTCCTCGCTGCCAATGCTGATTATTAATCAAAATTGAAGTGGTGACAAGTTATGAACGCTGGTACGATAACGTTGTGATTAGTAATAAGCGACGCTACCCCTGCCCTGACTCATCTTCAATACACTGGTGATATCTCTCTGAATGTTTGGAGCCCTGGAGAAAGGAATTCGTTGCCGTCTGTTTGCTTTGGGCGAGGAGGTGCATGCCTGGGTACAATCATGGCAAACACTTCCACGAAGACATAGACCGTCTTGTCTTACAGTGAGGTAAGTGTATAATAGTTATGGCGATTACTTTTGAAATAACATACAGTGTACTTATCATTTTTTATCTGTCTCGTTTCAATTTGACTGCCCCTTATACAGTGTAATTATTGTCGTTCCTGTTAGCCTCATTGCTTATTCCTTTCAGTTATCTTTGTAGTATACTCTGCAGTTCTTTGTACGAATGATGCTGGCCGGAGTGGCCGTGCGGTTCTAGGCGCTACAGTCTGGAGCCGAGCGACCGCTACGGTCGCAGGTTCGAATCATGCCTCGGGCATGGATGTGTGTGGTGTCCTTAGGTTAGTTAGGTTTAATTAGTTCTAACCTCTAAGCGACTGATGATCTCAGAAGTTAAGTCGCATAGTGCTCAGAGCCATTTGTACTAATGATCCAAGTTTCATCGAGTTACGATACTTGGCAGTGACACATCATGTGAAAGTTACCTTCACCCATAAGTTTTGCTCCTATGACGATGAAGAATGCAATGTGGCAATGTTCGCTCTCGTCGAGGCGTCCACACATTGTTTTGTTATACTCAGTACAGGGACTCGTCTGAAAACACTCCTGAGTTCATTGTTGTCACTGGGAACACCACGATTGTCGCGTTTCTCTGCTGCTGCGTCAATGAAAACCCTACATAATTATCGCTGTACTGACAATCTTTGGTGCTCCAAATGTCATCAAAGAGTAGATATGAGAAACGGAGGTAGTATAGGAACGTAGGCATTCTATTTACAGAATTAAAACATGGTTCACATTGTATTGGCAAGTAGCAATGTCGAGTCTCACGAAGTCAAAGAAATAGATTTCAGTAAAGTAGAAAATGTGACTGTTATTAATGACCTATTTAATACCTAGGGGATCATAATAGTAATAAAATACAAAAAAGTTGTCCAAGTGATCCCGTATGGCGTGTGTAAGATGGCAAGAACTATGCCCCTTACATGAAGTCATTAAAGGTCACCTAACTCACGTTGAGCGAACAGTAGGGCTGAACAAAAATGACTGACAAGGCACAATGCATCTTGTAGAGGGTATAGTATGGACGTATTGGAATAATTAATGTCGGGTGATGGTTTTAAAGTAATTCACATGACATGAAAACCTTGTGGAAATGCATTGATTTACTAGAGGCTAGTTTATCCCAGGGAAGTATTCGAGTTGACCACTGTGGCCAGCGGGGGAGTGGCGAAGGGAAGCAACAATAGGCAGCTTAGGGCGGCTCAAACTCTGAGAAAGTGGGAATGGGGCGTGGCCTCCAGCTGCCTTAAGATGAGTGACAGTGAGTGGGTGGTTGACCCCATACTGGTGTACCAGGAAGCAGATGGAGAACTTGTACACCTGTTGATAAATGTCCGTCATCCCGTTTTCAGTGAAACATGCGAGAAAGCCGCACAAAGCTGTGGTGGAGCGGTCAACAGGGGTCAAAATATGCGTGTTTGTGACTATAGCAACTTCACGCTGAATTCACAATCTGCAGAGTCTGAAGAAATCAGGTGAAGAGCGACAGAATGAAATACGCCAGCCTCCGATAGGAATGTAGGACCAAGGAATTTGAAGTACTCTCCTGGGAGTCAGAATTCCGGAAAATTGGTGTTTGTGCAGATGCTAACCTTCATGTGTGGCCTGGGAGGAGCTAAATAGCAGAAGTTGAGAGGAAGGGAAATTTTTTGGGAATTGGTTCACTTCCCAGAGCAGGCATTAGTCAGCACTGGGAAGCGATGCATAATTAACGCGACTTGCACTGCAATTGGTGTAAGTGATTATGCTGGAGGGGAAACTGAGGCGAAGAGTGGACTGTGAGAAGTCTCCGTAGGGGTCTTCTGTTCCCAGCTTACCTAGAGTGCGGACGTGGCATTCTTTACTCAGCCTGCCTGAGAGAGAGTGAGCATCTCTGCAGTTTAGGACTTAGCAAACGGAACGATTGAGCTTGGAGATAGGAAGTTTTCGTTCAACTATGTACTGAGCAAGATAGCTAGAAGTGAATAGACGAGCGCAGCCTTGCAGCACCACGAGGTCGGCCGACGATCGCATAACGGCATAACGACGCCGCTCCGCCACGTTCTATTCGGTGATATTGCGCCCACTCCGGCCACTGATTAATTTGTTGGATCACGTTGGCAAAGTTTCCATGAGGGTTTCATGGACCGTGTATTGTAGAATTCTTCTCGCACTTTGCATTATGCCTGGGTCAGTCGATAGGAATTACTTTTGATCTATCGCGCTTTACTCCACGCAAACGCAATTTATTACCACTGCCTGTTAGGAGAGTCATGTAATGTGATGGTTGAAGGTCGTGAGTTAAAATAAATCTGTGCTAATCGACTGCATCTGTTTTCAATCAAGTAGTTGAAATCCCAAGTCACTTTCTCAATTAATTTTATCTTCAACATTTGCATCTGGTGTTCAATAGCGGAATATAACATCAATGTGCATCCCTTTTAATTAAAAGGGATCAATTCTGAATCAGTTAATGTCAACACTGCCACCGCAGTTCAATCAGGAGTCACAGGGCCTCATTACTATCTTTACGTTATCCGACATTGCGGCAGTTTTGCACTCTCTGTTGATCTGTTAGTCAATTACCTGGGGTAAACACACACCAAAAGCAGATAAGTGATGGGTGGGGTGTTACACCGGACGAAAAATATGTCTTTCCTCTTGGGGATTAGTCGCATGGAGCAGATCAGGTACTACACGGCATCTTCACAGTCGTGCGTTCCTCACCAACGTAAGCAGCAATAATGTGGAATGATAAATTACAGTCTGGATAGGTCGCGGTCTTGCTGCTGTCGAATTATGATATGTGCTGGTTCAAATGACTCTAAGCACTATGTGACCTAACATGTGAGGTCATCAGTCCCCTAGAACTACTTAAACCTAACTAACCTAAGGACATCCATGCCAAAGGCAGGATTCGAACCTGCGACCGTAGCGGTCGCGCGGTTCCAGGCTGAAGCGTCTAGAACCGCTGGGCCGGCTGTGTGCTGGTCGACAACACTCCTGCTTACACGAGGCACAACACGAGCTTCTCACAAACAAGCAAATATTCAAATGCGATTTCTGAATGGGAAAGCCACTGTGTAATCTTTGTTTATATTCTGGATGTAGAGGGCATTACCTCCAAATAATTTGTGCGTTTGTGCGGTTGCGCGAAATGCTAATCATTTCCATACAAGTGGTTAACTTTATGCCAGTTTGATGTTTTGGCTGCCGTCTTCATGATATTCGTTTTCATGGCGAGAGATTTGAATATACTCTCTAAAGTGCCTATAAGGAAAAACCCAGCAATTTACGATTTGGTAAAGAAGAGAAGTGAAGTATAAGAAGATTAGTGTTTAACGTCTCGTCATTAGAGACCAAAAAGAAGCTCGGATTAGGGAAGGATGGGGAAGGAAACCGGCCGTGCCTTTTCAAAGGAACCATCCCGGCATTTTCCTGAAGTGATTTAGGTAAATCACCGAAAACCTAAATGAGGATGACCAGACGCGTGTTTGTACAGTCGTCCTCTCGAATGCGAGTCCAGTGCGATAACCGTTGTGCCACCTCGCACGTTTAGGAAGAGAAAAAGAAGAAAAAGAAGAAGAAGAAGTGGAAGATAACAACGATGATCTTCTCCTTCTCCTCTTTCTTCTTCTTCCTTGTTCTTCTACTTCTTCTCCACTTTATGGATCAGGCATACCTGGTCGTTTCTGTTTTCACAGTTGTCTCCATTGCGTCCTGGGTCATTCTCGATGCCTTCTTCCCCTCAAGAAATAGTCCTACGCTGCGTTAGAAAGTCCTGCATTTTCCATTCCTTGTAAGTGGTCATTCTAACTAAGTCTACTATTTATTATTTTATTATGTACTGGTTCAATAACTGCTTCTTCCATAATATCTGCATTTCCAATCCTATCCATCCTCGTACATTTATCATTTTTTATTTAAAATTCGATGCTGTTCTACAATGTTGTTTTCTAGAACAGTCTTTGATCTGACTGGATCATATTCTCTGAAAACCATTATTTTCGTTTTATGGACTAACACTTGGCAATTGTGAGATTTACACACACTATTTGAAAAGTACGTGGATAGTTGTATCTGTGTCTTATGTACTTGAATCAATAAATGAATGTCTGCAAGCAGAAGAATGTTTGAATAGATACTGACTGATAATGACTGGCTCTAGGATGTATAGTGTGTCCCACCTAACAAAATGTGAGAAATACAATTGCCTAGGGATGCGCGTATTTATGTCAGGGGCTCACTTAACTGGAAATCCATAAATGTAAACAATCATTACTTTCAAGCAAAGTTAAGTTTTTTTAAGTGGCACATATATGTTTTTCCTATGGAATTGAAAACTAGAGGTATAATTAGTAACGTCAGACATGTTTTTAGTTGTTCTAAACCTCATACCTTCTGAAATACGTAAAGTTTAAAGGGTGGCTACGACGCCACAGTTCCTACTGTGATGCTGATAACTTGTTTACTTGAAGACTTTGTGCATTTTTGCCCATTGTGTGAGTCCCTACCGTAGATCCGTCCCTGGTCAATTGCATTTTTCACATTTTGTTTCATTTCGGAAGTATATAAGGTAGCAACGTTAAGTGGAACACTCAATATATGTGTTTTAATACACTTCAGGGGCAGTTTCCCAACCCAAGGGCAAGAGAGTGCCCTGAACCCCAGTCCACTCTGTGTTAGATGATGATCAGTTTGGCTTTAGGAAAGGGAAAGGCACCAGAGAGACAATTCTGATGTTGCAGTTCGTAATGGAAGCATGACTAGAGAAAACTCAAGACACATTCATAGGATTTGTCAACACGGAAATATAAAATGGTGGAAGATGTTCGAAATTCTGAGAAAAATAGGGATAAACTATATCGGAAGACGGGTAATATACAAAATGTACAAGAACGAAGGAACAGTAAGAGTGGAAGACCATGGCCGAAGTGTTCGGATTAAAAATGGTGTAAGACAGGGTGGTAGTATTTCAGTATTCCGGCCCAAGTGTTCAATCTCTATATCGAAGAAGTATTGGTGGAAATAGAAGATAAGTCCAAGAGTGGACTGAAATTCAAGGTGTAAGGAAATCAGTCATAAGATTCACTGACGACATTGCCGTCCGCACTGAAACTAAATAAGGATTACATAATGTACTGAATGGAATGAACAATTTAATGAGTACAGCGTATGAATTGAGAGTAAATCTAAGGAAGAGGAAAATAATTAGATGCAGTAGAAGTGAGAACAGCGAAAAAATTACACTGAGGACTGGTGGTCACGAAGTAGATGAAGTTAAGGAACTTTGCTACCAAGCCAAGAAAATAACCCGTCACGGACGGAGCACGGCTGGCATAAAAAGTAGATTAGTACTGGCGAAGGGCATTCTTGGAGAAGAGAATTGTGCTAGTATCAAACATAAGCCATAATTTGACGAAGATATTTCTAAGAATATTTGTTTGGAGAATGAGATTTTCACTCTGCAGCGGAGTGTGCGCTGATATGAAACTTCCTGGCTGGACCGAGCCTCGAACTCAGGACCTTTGCGTTTCGCGGGCAAGTGCTCTAACATCATGGTAGAGCACTTGCCCCCGAAAGGCAAGAATTGTGTGGTACTGAAACTTGGACTGTGGGAACACCGGAACAGAAGAGAATCGAAGCACCTGAGATGTGGTGGTACAGACGAATGTTGAAAATTAGGTGGACAGACAAGGTAAGGAATGAGGACGCTCTCCGGAGAAGCGGAGAGGAAAGAATATACGGAAAAGACTGAAGGAAGGATGGACGGGATGCTACTGGATAGCACTCATTGTCTAGTATTTGCTATAGTTTCATTATATTTACCTTGTCAAATTCCTTATAAAAAGATAAATGCAAGATAAATGCAAGATGTCTTTCTAAATTCCTTTCTCTTCCTATTGTCTAATGCTGTATCCATTATCCATGCGTGATTTCCCTGACCTAAATCCACTTTCCCATTCTTATAAGCGACAGTCTGTAATAGTTGTTTTAGTGGCCGGCCGGTGTGGCCATGCGGTTCTAGGCGCTTCAGTCTCGAATCGCGCGACCGCTACGGTCGCAGGTTCGAATCCTACCTCGGGCATGGATGTGTGTGATGTCCTTACGTTGGTTAGATTCAAGTAGTTCTAAGTTCTAGGGGACTGATGACCTCAGATGTTAAGTCCCATAGTGCTCAGAGCCATTTGAACCAGTTTTTTGTTGTTTTAGTATAGATTTTATATCCTGTATTTTGAGACTAATTGCTCTACAACTTTCACAAATCTGGTGATATCCTCTTGAGAATAAATTTTTACCCAGAGCTGCTGACCAAGAGAGCGGTATTTAGCAATTTTCGCAGAATTTATTGAGTAGGTGTGGAAGTCTTAATTTGCGTGTTATATTACTATATTTAAAAAGTTCCATATGCACTCCATCTAATCAGGTGGCGTCTAACTTTATACAGATCTTCCTGAATGTTTAAGGGCCTACTTCTGGAAATTTATTTCCATGGGATCTTTATTTCTGTTTCATTCGCCTTTATACCGGAATTGTTTATAATGTTTTACCTGTTGTTGTTCATCATGATCAGATGTTAGAAAAGGAAGCTTAATTAATATGTAGTGAATCTCAAATGCTGTATCCGTCACAGGCTGTAAGAAGGTAGGTGTCGTCTTCAGGTAACCCACGGAAACCGGAGATCCGAGTCTGACACCCTGTAGATTAAACTGTCACGAAATTTCGATTGGGGTCATAGCTGTGGTGGGCAGCCCGGACAGGTTGCCGTGACGGGTGGACGCAACCACTGCCAGCCAGGTGGCTCCACTGCCCGCTGGCTTATCTGACGGCGAGTGTTTTTCCCCCTGGCGCAGCCACAGGTGGGCCACCTGTGGCAGCCGCCACCTGTGCGCTAATGACGGTTTCTTGTACGCGCGTGTCAGGCCGCTGCGTCACGCCCGCAGCCCTCGGCCCTAGCCGGCAGGTCGCAGGTGCGCCGCAGGGTCTGGGATCGTCTCCGCTGTCACGCAGTCTGCGCGCCCAAATTGACCCCACCGAGCTCCGCTTCCCGATGGCACCGAAGGGATTAACAATCCCGGCACCCCCCCGCCTATCCCCTAACAGATTTTCACCCCTGACTCTCACTATTTCCGGCGCCACGGCTGTGCTGTTCTTCTCCCCACCTGTTTCTGGTTTCGCTACGAGGACGCTCGGGTGAGCAAACGGCTAGGGCGCGACGACGCAACAACGGTCATCGAGAGAACGAAGTACTTCAGCGAAGCTGAATGTCGTTACGATTCCGTCAACCGCTTCCGCACACCTGCTCATTTGCGCCTCCCCCCCGCCGCACACTCGGTGAGACTAAGAGACCGTGAAATTCTTGCAACGATGAACTCTATTTTTTTTGGAGTGAAGAGTCGCGTGATTTTATATCCGTTGTGTTCACCACTCGTGAAAAGTGCAGGAACCGTGACAGATGAGAAACGGACGACCGTTCACCTGTGTTTTCCAACGTTCGTTTCGAGTCACGCTCCGGGATTCACTTCCAGAGTAGAATATGTATAACGTTTATTCAGTGTACAGTTTACACCAACTTTAGTACGTATAGTTAGCAAATATCAACACTTAAGTATCTGCTTATGTACGCTCGCGCGGTGACGGAGGTAGCGGATTAACGATGCGGTCGTGGAGCAAAGGCGAAGCGCCATGGATTGACTGCATTTTGTCCATCAGATCTGGACTCGATTGTGGTGCTATTTGAGAGACGCAAGCTATGTACCGACTCCAATCTGTCCTATTCAATTTACCTCCGTCAATACAACACAACGCCAAACTCCACACCCAATCGTCACCTCTAGTTACATTTAGTGTTCACTTATAAACGTTATATGTATCCACGAAAGCAAGGTGCTAATATGCTGGAAGCAAGAACATCCTTTCATGTATATATTAGAACTGAAGCGACGAATGAAAATCAGCAGCAAGGCCGGGCTCGAACCCGGCTCTCACTAAGCAGATCCTCTAACCACTAAAGGACCGTGGCAATTGGATTTGCACAACTTAACGGACTACCCTTGCACCGGAGTCCGAATCTACGTCACACTCCGCAAGCCACCTAATGGTGCTTGGTGGAGGGTATTTTTTGTTCCACTAACTTAACCCTTCAAGGCTGTTCACTCGCGAATAGTGCTTGCGAAGAATGATTGCCGGTAAGCCTATTTATTGGCTCTAAATTCAAAATGCTCTAAGCACTATGGGACTTCACATCTGAGGTTATCAGTCCCATAGAACTTAGAACTACTTAAATATAACTAACCTAAAGGCATCACACACATCCATGCCCGAGGCAGGATTAGAACCTGCGACCGTAGCAGCAGTGCGGTTCCAGACTGAAGCGCCTAGAACCGATCGGCCACAGCGGCCGGTTTATTGGTTCTAATTTCTCGAATTTTCCCCTCATGATCATTACGCGAGACTTATGTGGCGGGAAGTAACATGTTGTCCGAGTCTTCCCGGAGAGTGCTCTCTCCAAATTTCAATAGTAAAGCTCTCCGTGATGCACAACGCCTCTCTTGTAACGCCTGCCAGCGGAGTCTGTTGAGCATCGCCATAACGCTCTCACGCCGGCTAAACTATCCCGTGACGAAACGCCGCCGCTCTCTGTTGGATCTTCTCTCTTTCTTCTATCAGTCCCATCTGGTAGGGATCCCAGACAGATGAACAGTGCTCAATAATCGGTCGAACAAGCACCTTATAATCCACTTCCTTCGTGGTTGAGTTACACTTCCTTAAGATTCGTCCCATGAATCTGAGTCTGGCATCTGCTTTTCCTACTGTTTGTTTTATGTGGTCATTTTAGGCAGATATTATTTTCAGCATTTATCACCAATAGTGTAGCTACACACTAGTGGATTTCTTTTCCTAGGTATGCACAATATTTTCATTTACTTACGTTGACAGTCAACTGTCAGTTCTCTGGAGGTCATTGTGCAAATCTTTACTATCTTCTGGCGTCACTACTTTGTTGTAGACAACCGCATCGTCTGCAAACAGCCTTAAAGAACATCAGACGCATTCTACTAGATCATATATATATATATATATATATATATACTCCTGGAAATTGAAATAAGAACACCGTGAATTCATTGTCCCAGGAAGGGGAAACTTTATTGACACATTCCTGGGGTCAGATACATCACATGATCACACTGACAGAACCACAGGCACATAGACACAGGCAACAGAGCATGCACAATGTCGGCACTAGTACAGTGTATATCCACCTTTCGCAGCAATGCAGGCTGCTATTCTCCCATGGAGACGATCGTAGAGATGCTGGATGTGGTCCTGTGGAACGGCTTGCCATGCCATTTCCACCTGGCGCCTCAGGTGGACCAGCGTTCGTGCTGGACGTGCAGACCGCGTGAGACGACACTTCATCCAGTCCCAAACATGCTCAATGGGGGACAGATCCGGAGATCTTGCTGGCCAGGGTAGTTGACTTACACCTTCTAGAGCACGTTGGGTGGCACGGGATACATGCGGACGTGCATTGTCCTGTTGGAACAGCAAGTTCCCTTGCCGGTCTAGGAATGGTAGAACGATGGGTTCGATGACGGTTTGGATGTACCGTGCACTATTCAGTGTCCCCTCGACGATCACCAGTGGTGTACGGCCAGTGTAGGAGATCGCTCCCCACACCATGATGCCGGGTGTTGGCCCTGTGTGCCTCGGTCGTATGCAGTCCTGATTGTGGCGCTCACCTGCACGGCGCCAAACACGCATACGACCATCATTGGCACCAAGGCAGAAGCGACTCTCATCGCTGAAGACGACACGTCTCCATTCGTCCCTCCATTCACGACTGTCGCGACACCACTGGAGGCGGGCTGCACAATGTTGGGGCGTGAGCGGAAGACGGCCTAACGGTGTGCGGGACCGTAGCCCAGCTTCATGGAGACGGTTGCGAATGGTCCTCGCCGATACCCCAGAAGCAACAGTGTCCCTAATTTGCTGGGAAGTGGCGGTGCGGTCCCCTACGGCACTGCGTAGGATCCTACGGTCTTGGCGTGCATCCGTGCGTCGCTGCGGTCCGGTCCCAGGTCGACGGCCACGTGCACCTTCCGCCGACCACTGGCGACAACATCGATGTACTGTGGAGCCCTCACGCCCCACGTGTTGAGCAATTCGGCGGTACGTCCACCCGGCCTCCCGCATGCCCACTATACGCCCTCGCTCAAAGTCCGTCAACTGCACATACGGTTCACGTCCACGCTGTCGCGGCATGCTACCAGTGTTAAAGACTGCGATGGAGCTCCGTATGCCACGGCAAACTGGCTGACACTGACGGTGGCGGTGCACAAATGCTGCGCAGCTAGCGCCATTCGACGGCCAACACCGCGGTTCCTGGTGTGTCCGCTGTGCCGTGCGTGTGATCATTGCTTGTACAGCCCTCTCGCAGTGTCCGGAGCAAGTATGGGGGGTCTGACACACCGGTGTCAATGTGTTCTTTTTTCCATTTCCAGGAGTGTATATATATATATTGTAGACGCTATCGATCGTATCACGCTTCCATGGGGTACTCCGAAAATTACCTTCATTACTTTTACATCTGTCGATTTTGTTCCGTAAAGAGCGAGGTGTTGAGTCCTGTCTGCAGGGAAGTCTTGATTCCAGTCCCAAATCTGTTCCGATACTCGATAAGCTCGTATCTTTTTTCACTAAACGGCAATGCGTGACGGTGTCAGATGCCTTCCTTAAGCCAGGAACATGGCGTCAACCTGAGCGACATTGGCGGCGCTGTGGATCTCATGGAACAACAGAGCGAACTGACTTTCGTAGGATCTCTGTTTTCGGAATCTATATTGATTTTTATAGAGGTGATTTTCCTTCTCCAAATCGCCATAATTATTAAGCATACAACGTGTTCCACAATTCTGCAACAATTTGACGTCAACGATATTGGTCCATAATTGTTCTAAGGCCCTTCTTAAAAACGGGAATTATTTCAGCTTTCTTCCAATGGTTAGGTACCCTTTGTTGCTCAAGCGATCTACGATGAATTACTGCTAGAAGCGGAACAAGATCTTCGGCATAATCTTTGAAGAATCGTATTGGTATCAGCGAGAAACTTAACATCAGGATTGATGGTCACGAAGTCAATGAAGTTAAGGAATTCTGCTACCTAGGCAGTAAAATAACCAATGACGGACGGAGCAAGGAGGACATCAAAAGCAGACTCGCTATGGCAAAAAAGGCATTTCTGGCCAAGAGAAGTCTACTAATATCAAATACCGGCCTTAATTTGAGGAAGAAATTTCTGAGGATGTACGTCTGGAGTACAGCATTGTATGGTAGTGAAACATGGACTGTGGGAAAACCGGAACAGAAGAGAATTGAAGCATTTGAGATGTGGTGCTATAGACGAATGTTGAAAATTAGGTGGACTGATAAGGTAAGGAATGAGGAGGTTCTACGCAGAATCGTAGAGGAAAGGAATATGTGGAAAACACTGGTAAGGAGAAGGGACAGGATGATAGGACATCTGCTAAGACATGAGGGAATGACTTCCATGGTACTAGAGGGAGTTGTAGAGGGCAAAAACTGTAGAGGAAGACAGAGGTTGGAATCCGTCAAGCAAATAATTGAGGACGTAGGTTGCAAGTGCTACTCTGAGATGAAGAGGTTAGCACAGGAAAGGAATTCGTGGAGGGCCGCATCAAACCAGTCAGTAGAACGATGACCAAAAAAAAAAAAAAATAAAATTGGTATCTCATTTCGTCCTGACGCCTTCACACTACTAAACGATTGTAATTGTTTTGTATTCCGCGATCGGTTATCTCAATGTCTGCCATTTTGACGTTCGTACGACGACTGAAAGGAGGGACCGTGATACGATCTTCCGAGATGAAACAATTTCGGAAGACCGAATTCAGTATTTCAGCCTTCTCTCTGTTATCTTCTGTTTCGGTTCTGGTCTGGTCACTGAGTGAACGGACAGATTATTTTGCCACTTACTGATTTTACATACGACTAAAACCTCTTAAAATTTTTTGCTCAGATAGGTTGAAGTTTTACTTTCAAAGTCATTGAACGCTCCTCACATTGCTCTAACTACGCTCATTATCACTTCGTTCGGCTTTTGTTTGTCAACTAGGTGTTTACTTATCTTGAATCTGAGATGAAGTTCTCTTTTTTACCGGAGCAGCTTTCTAACACGGTTATTAGACCATGGTGGGTCTTTCCCATCCCTTAAGACCTTACTCGGAACACACTTGTTTAGGGTATTCAGTCGTGGAGGCTTTAATGTTGGCGGACATGGCATTACGCTGGCGCCACTAATTGCTTTGGCTGCGGATATCTATCCTGATGATATGTCGGGAGCCAGGGTCCTTGGTCGAGGAGTGCGTTGTCAGTTTTTGGCGAGCCCTGGTACTGGCAGTGAGCTGGACTACACGTGGCTGCCAAGTTATTGGATTTGGGGGACTCCTGCTGTCTGGTATGAGCCTCGAGGAGTTGCGAGCGGTTAAATCAGTAGGAGGCAAACTTTGCCGGCTGGATTAAGGACTGATAGGACGAGTTGCGGGAAGAGCCGTGAACGCCGCGTGTAACCTGGTCGGCACGTTTCGGGCTAACTCTGCAAGCTTAAATTTTACGGCAGCTGGGAGATCAGCTGTACGGATTGGAGGCAATAACACCCCTGCTTGGAATCCTGGAAGTCACGGTTCCTTCACACATGAGTGGATTGGTTCAAATTGTTCTGCACACTATGGGACTTAACATCTGAGGTCATCAGTCCCCTAGAACTTAGAGCTACTTAAACCTAGCTAACCTAAGAACATCACACACATCCATGCCCGAGGCAGGATTCGAACCTGCGACCGTAGCAGTCGCGCGGTTCCGGACTGAAGGGCCTAGAACCGCTCGGCCACCGCGGCCGGCACACACACACACATGAGTGGAGTTAAGTGTTGTTTTTAATTAGTACCTGTTATTGTAAGTCCACGTCTGTGTTCATGTGGAACTTGACCTGTCATATTAACACGCCTACATGTGATTGCGTGGGTGGTCATCCGTGAATGTAACTGATAATAATTTGTTGTTACAGGCCACATTCCGTGCAAGTGTACGAGCATTCTCTGTTGTAAATTGAATTACTGCGATATAGTTTGAGTCTAAATCAAGGCACTTTTTATAGATGAGTATGTCCTAGTAACTGGATCTGCAGAAGCTTGTATATCATCTTGTTAATTTTCAAGTAATTTTAAGGAGTCCATGAAACAACAAATGATGAAATATGTGGGTTCACGTTCCGTGTGCCTTTCCTTAAAATTATCCCAGTCCTTGTTGTGAGGTATCAGGCATATTGCAAGAGTCCTCTGAATTTTTTTCCGTTTGTTTTCCACATCTTCATCCTCATCACCAAATATTTGATGCTGACTGCACACATACTCTGAAATCTGCGTCATGTCACTCTTGCTAAGCAAAAATATCTTCTTACATTTCTTAATATTCTTTGTCAGACTATTTATCATAGATTAGCATCTATGATAAATAGTCTGACAAAGCCTTATAGTCACTGATACCTTCCTCTGCGTTCAGGTCTGCCAGGAGGTCTAGGACGTTACCCTCTCTAGTTTGCTAGTTTACCTGCTTAAGGTAATTTTCGGACAGGACATCCAGAAAAACGTCACACGAACTCCTGTCTCTGGCACTAGTTTGGGTAGCATGATGCCCTCAATCTATACCTGGCAAGGTGAAGTCATCCCCTATTACAAAAGCCTGATCAGCAAAATTATTTACGATATTCTGCAAGCACTGTCTGAAGCGCGCCACCACTAGAGCTACTGACCCAGGCGGTATATAAAAGCATCCGATTACCATTTTTGACTGATAGTTGATACTTAAACTCAACCAAATTAATTCGTAACAGATTCTTTACTGCAGTAAACACACCGCCACCATTGGCGACTAACCTGTCCTCACGATAAATATTCCAATTTGAATCTAGGATTTCGTTGCTGGTTTCAAACAGCTTTCTGTTCCTAATACTATCTGTGCATTATAACCTTCAGTAAGCAATACTAATTCTGGAACCTTTCCTCGGATGCATTAAATGAATTAGCAATTGCGAATCAGGACAACCATCGGCTGTAGAATGGAATGAAGACAATGAAAACATGTGCCGAACCGGGATTTGAACTCGGATTTCCCGCTTGTCGCGAGCGGTTGTCTTACCATTTGGCTATCCGTGCACGAACTCATAGTCAGACCCTAAGTTCCGTATGTCGTCAACCATGCATCTGTGACCAGTACTCGTACATCTATTGCGTATGTTCCCGTACAGGTCAGACGTTGTACTTGAAAGTCGCTTGCCCGGTATCGGCAGATAAATACAATATTGCAGTGCGTGTGTTATTCTGATTACGATTCAAAGTTCCTCTGGACATGCATACACGTACACTCCTGGAAATTGAAAAAAGAACACATTGACACCGGTGTGTCAGACCCACCATACTTGCTCCGGGCACTGCGAGAGGGCTGTACAAGCAATGATCACACGCACGGCACAGCGGACACACCAGGAACCGCGGTGTTGGCCGTCGAGTGGCGCTAGCTGCGCAGCATTTGTGCACCGCCGCCGTCAGTGTCAGCCAGTTTGCCGTGGCATACGGAGCTCCATCGCAGTCTTTAACACTGGTAGCATGCCGCGACAGCGTGGACGTGAACCGTATGTGCAGTTGACGGACGTTGAGCGAGGGCGTATAGTGGGCATGCGGGAGGCCGGGTGGACGCACCGCCGAATTGCTCAACACGTGGGGCGTGAGGTCTCCACAGTACAGCGATGTTGTCACCAGTGGTCGGCGGAAGGTGTACGTGCCCGTCGACCTGGGACCGGACCGCAGCGACGCACGGATGCACGCCAAGACCGTAGGATCCTACGCAGTGCCGTAGGGGACCGCACCGCCACTTCCCAGCAAATTAGGGACACTGTTGCTCCTGGGGTATCGGCGAGGACCATTCGCAACCGTCTCCATGAAGCTGGGCTACGGTCCCGCACACCGTTAGGCCGTCTTTCGCTCACGCCCCAACATCTGGCAGCCCGCCTCCAGTGGTGTCGCGACAGGCGTGAATGGAGGGACGAATGGAGACGTGTCGTCTTCAGCGATGAGAGTCGCTTCTGCCTTGGTGCCAATGATGGTCGTATGCGTGTTTGGCGCCGTGCAGGTGAGCGCCACAATCAGGACTGCATACGACCGAGGCACACAGGGCCAACACCCGGCATCATGGTGTGGGGAGCGATCTCCTACACTGGCCGTACACCACTGGTGATCGTCGAGGGGACACTGAATAGTGCACGGTACATCCAAACCGTCATCGAACCCATCGTTCTACCATTCCTAGACCGGCAAGGGAACTTGCTGTTCCAACAGGACAATGCACGTCCGCATGTATCCCGTGCCACCCAACGTGCTCTAGAAGGTGTAAGTCAACTACCCTGGCCTGCAAGATCTCCGGATCTGTCCCCCATTGAGCATGTTTGGGACTGGATGAAGCGTCGTCTCAGGCGGTCTGCACGTCCAGCACGAACGCTGGTCCAACTGAGGCGCCAGGTGGAAATGGCATGGCAAGCCGTTCCACAGGACTACATCCAGCATCTCTAAGATCGTCTCCATGGGAGAATAGCAGCCTGCATTGCTGCGAAAGGTGGATATACACTGTACTAGTGCCGACATTGTACATGCTCTGTTGCCTGTGTCTATGTGCCTGTGGTTCTGTCAGTGTGATCATGTGATGTATCTGACCCCAGGAATGTGTCAATAAAGTTTCCCCTTCCTGGGACAATGAATTCACGGTGTTCTTATTTCAATTTCCAGGAGTGTATTTATCCACCGACACCGGGCAAGCGACTTTCAAGTAAAATGTGTCTCCTGTAGGGGAATATACATAATGGATGTACGAGTACAGGTCGGAGACACGTGGTTGACGACGTATGGAAGTTTGGGTCTGACTGTGAGTCGTGCTCGGATAGCCAAATGGTAAGGCGACCGCTCGCGATAAGCGGGAAATCTGTGTTCGAGTCCCGGTCCGGCACAAGTTTTCATTGTCGTCATTCCATTCTACAGCTTATGGTTGACCTCATTCGCAGTTGCGAATTCATTTAATGTATTTCATAAAGGCTGTAGTCACCGCAGTTGTCT
Organism: Schistocerca americana; assembly: GCF_021461395.2. NCBI lineage: Eukaryota > Metazoa > Arthropoda > Insecta > Orthoptera > Acrididae > Schistocerca > Schistocerca americana. Next base: position 807,172,755 of record NC_060120.1, on the reverse strand, counting down.
GTTCATTTGGACAGGCATGCAAGTTCAAAGGAACTTTTCATCGTAATCAGAATAACACTGCAATATCGTATTTCCTTGGATGCACCTGCAGTTTACTAAAATCGTATTAACCTTTTCTGTCTCTAATCTGAGACGACAAACGTTCTCTGCGGACGTTGTCTCTAATTTATCAAGCAAATTGTTTTTGATCCCAGGGCAGGGTTTCCCTGACCTAAAGAAGCGCCATGTGTACAACACACGTACTCCACTGTCATAGTAGCGGCTGCCTGCGTGTAGTGCACACCTGACCTATTAAGGAAAACTCTACAATTGTGTACCCGATAGCGAGGTGGAGAAATTCGCATCTCGGGCTTGGTACAAATTTTCTTTTTTTTTCAGTTTACATGTATACATCACAGATATGTGAGACCTGCAAAATCTCTGGAACCATGTAGTTCCATTTGATTAGAGCATCTGCGCTTGGGTTTGAGGCAAGATCCCCCTTTTCGTGCGTTCCATAGGTGTTATTCCAGTAGGATGGATAGCCCTGCAATGCTGTTCGAATAAGGGGATAACTAGTGGGCTGATGGGGTCAATGAGAATTTGGACTGAGGAAGGGTAGTCCGTGCATTTGTGCAAAACCACTGTGCTAGGTGACGTAGTGGTTAGTGCAGCTTTGCAGTGAGCAGCAGAACCGGGTCCGAAACCCGGCCTCGGTACAAATTTTCATTCGTCGCTTCAGTCTGCGTATGTACATCATAGACGTTTGACATTCATTTGATAAAATTTTTTCAGGTAGCTGAGGTAAAGCGCTGATCTGGGCCTCTCAGCTGACAGTCCTGCAAGAGGTGAAAATTTCTGCGTTTATTAGGTCACATATTCTTCCTCTTTATCCTGCTTCTTCGGCAGCAGATGTTTAACTCTCTGCTCGGACCCTTCTGGATTCTACAGAGGGTTCACCCAACTTGTGACCCAAGAAGAGTAATGAAGAAGATCCCAGTGCAGGGGCGAAACGTCGACTACTGAACACTGTGTTCAGCCTGGTGAGAACACCACAAGAGTTCTGAAGAGGGATCCAGCAAAGAGGTAGTGATGAAGCGGTGCATGCAGAAGTGACGTTGTAGCTCCGTCGACAATGCTGAACATTCAACGAAGACGATATTAACAAACTGGTCTCTTGGTGCGAGAAACGTGTTCGTCATCAGGGTGAGAAATAAATATGTAGACTTGAAGAATAAAGATGTAGAACGTCATTAACGTTCGTTTTGTTTAACATCTTTAAGAATATTTTTGTAAAATTTTCGGAGCCATTGCTTTTCGCCATGACCTCTTACTTACGTTTCGCTGGTTCCGGCGGAGGTTCGAGTCCTCCATCGGGCATGGGTGTGTGTTTGTCCTTAGGATAATTTAGGTTAAGTAGTGTGTAAGCTTAGGGACTAATGACCATAGCAGTTAAGTCCTATAAGATTTCACACACATTTGAACATTTTTGAACTTACGTTTTGGCACTTGTAGCCGCCCTCCGTCGATCTGCTGTCGTCGGCTTCTCTAACCTACGTTATTTATGTTGTTATCTACTGCATACGCCAGATTGTTCATTATATGTATACCTCAGGTGGAGCAGCCACAAAGATCTTCAGCGTAACGCCGACTAAATTTCGTGTTTTCAAAATAATTATTAATGTTGGCTTTTTGCTCAGTCGATCATCCTTCATTTGCTGCTGCGTTACCGAAGACAAGATAGTTAATTACGTCTTTGGATGTTAGTTATTATTTACTAATACACACGTAATTATGGAAATCACTTTAGTTTTTTATTCACATCATTCAATAATAATTAGATGATCACGAATGATTGCGTATTGTATAGAGGGAAAAGGAGAGTTGATCCTACAATTATTCTCAGCAATTACAGCACTAAAATGTACGTGATTTTTTTCACTTCGTCACTCAAGGATATCATAGCATGGACTACGGTCCATTACTATACTTAGTCAGAGTCATTCAAACTTCGTACGCTTTTATTCTCACAAAACTAAGTATCCAGTTCCCTTTCTTACATTCAATTTAACGTCCCTTCGTATAGTCCAGAGATCATATTATCAGCTATTCGGCGTGTAATAGAATTTAATACTGAGCACTACTTTCCTCGCGCAAGCATTTCCTCAGATATTCTTAGTCTGTGACCTTACGGCAAAAGTCTGTCCCGTAAAAATTAACTATGGTCAAATTTGTTGCAGTTTAATGAAAGTGCCCTGATCACTTTCGTACCATATCACACGGAAATTCCCGCCGTATCGCTCGCCTCAGCTCCGTAAACTTATTCAGAGCGCAGAAAATAATACTAGAGAACTAACAATATCCACGCATGGTTTATGTAGTAGAATTTAGAAACAAAAGTAGCCGCGTTAAACCCTCTTTGATTTCCCTGAAGCGCTACTTTGCTGCGAGCGTTATTCTGGTGAGAGATTATACATCGATAATTTTAATTAAATCTTTTTCAATGCCATTAATTATTACGGATATTAACGATCACCTCTCCCCTATATGAGAATAAGCCTGAGAATACGGTTCTTAATTAACAGAGCGGTTGTACACTTAATATCACATATTTCATCTATGGGCAGATGAAATAATTACTCGGCTGTCAGGCACACGTAACCAGTCACACAGTTATTGGTCTAGTATTTCCGCAGACTTGCCATTAATCTTATCAATCGGACGACTTCCACCTCCTCATCCCAGAGTAGCATTTACGCCCAGTGTCGTCAATTATTTGTTGGTAATATTCCAATCTCTTTGAATAAGTTTTACGCTCCGAAGCTCCCTCTACTTATCCCTGACGTCTTAAGACGCCTCCTATCATTCTGTCTCTTTTCCTTCTCAATATTTCCCCATATTCCTTTCCTCGTAGATTCTACCGTGAATCTGCTTTCTTATTTCAGAATTTTCTTCTTCAAACTCAGACCTAGTAGACTTCTCTTATCGAGGAAGTACCTCTTTGCCTGTGCTAATCTGCTTCGTCTGTTGTGCGTTGTTTTGCATCCAAGATAGTAGCAGTATTCTTTCAATTCGTCGAATACGTTGTCCACAGTGCTGATGTGAAGTATCACTAATCTCAAATATACAATTCCTCGTTGCTTTTGTTCTGTGGTTTATTCTCTATATTCTGCCCTCATCATCATTCCGTTCAACAAGTCTTGTAATTCTTCCTTACTTTCGTTAAGAATGTATTAGGAACTATTATTTTAGCTTTCGGAAATCTAAAGCCACCAGAGACGTGGTTCTGACGCTGTGTTTGACAATGGAAGCCATATCTGAGAAAAATCAAGAGTTAAAGTGGGATTCTTAAAATTCTGGGTGAAACAACGGCAGTGATAAGATTCGCTGATGACACTGTTGTCCTCAGAGAAAGCCAGGGAAAGGAACGCAGAATCTGATGAGCACATAACATGCTTTAAGAGTAAACTGAAGGAAAATCAGAGTTATGAGGAGGAGTAGAAATAATATCAGAAAGGAACCTCCTGCCAAAATTTGACCATAAAGACTGGAATACATCCAGCAAATAATTGCGGAAGTTGGGAGTAAATATTAATCTAAGATGAAGAGACTGGCCGTCTACATCCAATCAGTCAGAATACTGACAGCCATAACGTTATGACCTACTTACTGGCTCGTTGAGCTACATTTATAACGTAATAAAGCAATGATTCTGTATGTCTTGGGTTCGACAATTTCTTGGTAGGTTTTCGGAGGTATGTGGTTCAAGACGTCTATATATCGGGTTCAGATCAGGTGAATTTGGTGCCCAAGACATCAACATGAGTTAACTATCATGTCCCTTAAACCACGGTAAAACGATTGTTGCCATCTGACACGTACAATTATCTTGCTGGAAGACGCCATCTTCGTCATGGAAACATTAAGCACCAAGTGAAGCAGGTGATCCACAATATCGTTCAAGTAGTGCACAGCTATCACGGTGCCTTCCATTACTCCCAGGTGAACATCATCCGCAGCGTACTACTTCACCGACTACATTTGCGACCGTTGTGCAGTGCATGTTTCGAGCAGCTTTTGACTGTATAACGATGTACCCGAATGAGATAATGGACCTGGTTTAACAAGAAACGTAGTTTATCCGACCGTGTGACACGTTACCATTGATCCACGGTCCAATGTCGATAATCCGTGCTCACTACAGTCGTAATTGACGATGTCGTTGGGATAAAGTGGGACAGTCCAGCGATTGTCTACCGCGGATCTACATTTGCGCTGAATGGTGTGTTCCGAAATACTTGTGGCTGCACAAAATTGTATACTGTCGTAAGATTTTCTACAGGTCACTGCCTATCCTGCATTAGTTATGGCACGCCTCTAAACTGCACGTTCTTTAAAGATGTCTCGATATTCAACATCTTGCATCTACTCGCAGCTTCCATAGATGTAGACGACAATAGCATGCGAACAGCCGACCGGCTTTGCTTTTTATCGAAATATTCCTATTCACTGGGCCAGAATGATTCACTTTGGCAAAGACAAATGTAAATAGATTTCACTGTTTGTGTTAGATAGATTCCTCAGTCTTGTTTGTTACGCTTATACAGGGTGATTCAAAATTACTATTACAAGCTTCTAGGGGTTGCAGAGGGGACTTCCTAGATGAAGATTTGATAGGAATCCATGTCCGGAAATGCACCGTTTGGATTCGAGTTATTTGCCTCGGTTCTCTTTTAAGTGACGAAAGACGTCCTCTCCATAGTCGAGACTGCCTCCTAGTTACGAACGTACTCGTTTCTCGAAACCATTGTTGTAATCGGACGAAGGTGTTGTGTGGCGTCATAATTACAATAGGGACTGACGACAGCGGTCGTTTCCGTACCGTAAAGTGGGAGATTTGAAAGTGAACCGATCTTCAAACCTATTTTATATCCAAACGGCACGTTTCCGGACAAATATTTCTTAGTAAAACTTAGCATCAAAATTGGTGATCACGAACTAGATGAAGTTAAGGAATTTTTCTAGGTAGGCAGCAAAATAACCCATGACGGACGGAACAAGGAAGATATAAAAACCAGACTAGCACAGGATAAAAGGGTGTTACTGGCCGAGATAAATCTGCTAGTATCTGACATGGGGCTTAATTTGAGGAAGAAATTTATGAGAGCGTACGTTTCGAGCACAGCATTGTGTGGTAGTGAAACAGGGACTATGAGAAAACTGGAACGAAAGAGAATCGAAGTATTCGAGATGTGGTCCCGCAGACCAATGTTTAGGTGGACTGATAAGGTAACGAGTGAAGTGGTTCTCTGGAGAATCGGCGAGGAAAGGAAAACATTGAAAATACTGACAAGAGGAAGGGACAGCATGACGGGACATGTGTTAAGCCGCCAGGTTCGGTACTAGAGGGAGCTGTACAAGATAAAATCTGTAGAGGAAGACAGAGATTGGAATAAATCCAGCAAATATTTACGGACATAGGTTGCTAGTGATGCTATGATATAACATTGGCACAGGAGAAGCATTTGTGGTGGGTCGCATCATATAGTGAGAAGACTGATGACTCAAAAAAAAAATCTTCATCTACTGACAAGGGAAATTCCCAGTCGCACCCCTCTCACATTTTGTGGTAAGATGACCGAGTGGGTAGCCCGTCAAAAACTGAACAGATCAAGCACGAAAACAGGAGAAAGGTGTTCCGAACTGTGAAAAAAGAAGCAAGACAGAAACAGTGAACGGTACAACCTCAATATGAGCAACATCGAGTGAAACTGAATAGCCGTGACGTCCTGGTTGTGTGGTCACCATCTTGGAGTGCGAAGGGGGAGCTCCGTGTTCAAACCTCGTTCTTGCTGAAATGAAACTTTTTGGGAGATTAAACCTGTGTGCCGGATCGAGACTCGAACTCGGGATCTTTGCCTTTAGTGGGCAAGTGCTCTATTATCTGAGCTACCCAAGTACGATTCACGCGCCGTCCTCACAGCTTTTGTATCGGCGCACACTCCGCTGCACAGTGAAAACCTCATTCTCGTTCAAATTATGAGCTGTCCGCCCGGTCGTTGACGTATCTGTTCGCTGTATTCATATTTGTTTCTGTGTCGTGGTGTAGCGTCAGTTTAGGAAGGCACATCCAGACCTACGTACCTCCTATTTGTTCTATGCAAGTCCCACATGTTGTGACTCACGTCTCGTTTTGGAAGTTTTGTTCAAAAATGGCTCTGAGCACTATGGGACTCAACTGCTGAGGTCATTAGTCCCCTAGAACTTAGAACTAGTTAAACCTAACTAACCTAAGGACAACACAAACATCCATGCCCGAGGCAGGATTCGAACCTGCGACCGTAGCGGCCTTGCGGTTCCAGACTGCAGCGCCTTTAACCGCACGGCCACTTCGGCCGGCACGGAAGTTTTGTCTCTTGCGTTCCTTTGTTGCAATATAATTCGCACTCGTTTATTGGTTGTTTTCATTTCCGTGAGACGTCTGTGTAGCATCTCACCTGATCTTACTGTTTATAACATTTACTTGCGATGATAATATATTCTTACCGTGAGATGAAGTCCCATACTCCTTGAGAGAGCGTCGGGGACGATGCGGGAGGCCCGCTCCGCTGTACTAGGCAAGGTCCTAGCGGAGGTGGTTTGCCGTTGCCTTCCTCCGACCGTAATGGGGATGAATGATGATGATGAAGACGACACAACAACACCCAGTCATCTCGAGGCAGGAAAAATCCCTGACACCGTCGGGACGCGAGACCACGAGCTGCGGACATTCTTACAATATTCTTATCATGTGGCACATATTCTGTAACCAATGTATAGTATGACAACTGCCAAGACTACAGAAGAAGAACAGACACATCGAAAGACCAGTCGGAAAGTTCATAATTTTGTGAAAAAAGGGGGCACGAGGGAAGATCGAATACGGATCTGCCATTTTGCAATCCAACATCGTGACCACACAACCAAGACTGTGGTGTTCTTGCATTTACTTCGATGTTACACATCTAGATCTTGGACCGTTCACTGTCTGTATTTTGCTTCTTTTTTCATAGTTCAGTATACCTTATTCCTGTTTTCGTGTTTGATCTGTTTCAATTTTTGTCGGACGACCTAATGGGCTAACTATCAAAAAATCTGAGGGGGTAGCGATGGGGAGTTTCCCTTGTAAGTACCCTCTACAACCCCTGGTAGCCAGTAATAAGAATTGTGAATCATTGCGTGTAGTGTGTATACACTCATGCTCATAAATTATGGATAATGCTGATACTTGGAGAAACAACGCTGTGGTGGGCGGTTTGCGGGTTTAAATCACCTCGGGGTATGACCATGCAGTACATCTGACCTGCGATCGTCGCACGGTGGCGCTGGCAGGAGTCCACACAAGCAGAGGTGTGTTGGTGCATGTCAGAGTACGGTGCAGCGAGTAAGTGTGCAGATGTTTTCAGACGTGCTAATGGTGACTGTGTGTTGAAAATGGCTCAAAGAACACATACTGATGACGTTATGAGGGGTAGAATACTAAGGCGACTGGAGGCTGGTCAAACACAGCAGGTCGTAGCACGGGCCCTCCGTGTGCCACAAAGTGTGATCTCAAGATTACGGCAACGATTCCAGCATGCAGGAAACGTGTCCAGGCGTTACAGTACGGGACGTCCACAGTGTACAACACCACAAGAAGACTTATATCTCACCATCAGTTCCCGCAGACGGCCACAGAGTACTGCGAGTAGCCTTGCTCGGTACTTTACCTCAGCCACTGGAACAGTTGTCTCCAGACACACAGTCTACAGACGACTGAACAGCCATGCTTTATACGCCCGGAGACCAGCAAGGTACATTCAACTGACCCCTGGTCACAGGAGAGCCCGTAAAGCCTGGTGTCAAGAAACAGTACATGGTCATTGGGACAGTGGTCCCAGGTTATGTTCATGGACGAGTCCAGGTATAGTCTGAACAGTGATTCTCGCTGGGTTTTCATCTGGCGTGAAGCAGGAACCAGATACCAACCCCTTAATGTCCTTGAAAGGGACCTCTATGGAGTACGTGGTTTGATGGTGTGGGGTGGGATTATGATTGGTGCACTTACACCCCGGCATGTCTTTGACAGAGAAACAGTAACAGGTCAGGTGTATCGGGACGTCATTTTGGACCAGTATGTCCGCCTTTACAGGGGTGCAGTGGGTCCCACCTTCCTCCTGATGGATGATAACGCACGGCCCCACCGAGTTGCCATCGTGGAGGAGTACCTTGAAACAGTATATATCAGGCGAATGGAGTGGCCTGCCTGTTCTCCAGATCTAAACCCCATCGAGCACGTCTGGGATGCTCTCGGTCAACGTATCGCTGCACGTCTTCAAACCCCCAGGACACTTCAAGAGCTCCGACAGGCACTGGCGCAAGACTGGGAGGCTATAACCCAACAGCTGCTCGACTCTCTGATCCAGAGTATGCCAACCCGTTGTGTGGCCTGTGTACGTGTGCATGGTGAAGCATCCCCTTAGAAAAATTAGTGAATTACTGTGCTGGTAAACCCCTTACGTTATTTGATTTTCAAAGAGCTGAGCAAAACTGAACGTACTCAGACATTACTCTCTTTACGTATTCTGATCATCACTAGAGTGACACGCAATATTTTTAGCACAACGCAATCTGACTTTCAATAATCCCTACAAAAGAATGGCCCTGACTAACAATAACCTATACGTTTCATGAATCGCTTACCTCACAGAAATCTTCATTACTGGAACTACTGCAATACAGCGATCACCAATACTGCCAGCTAAATAATGGATTCTAACTACTGAAGGCACTAACTACTGATAGGCATAGTTAGCAAATGAGAGATTTTGATAGAGAACAAACAATGTATTTACCTTAATAGTGTTCAAAAGTCATTATTATATATCAGTTCATGACATCCAGTCTTACAAATTTACTCTCTCTGATTGACACACGTCCACATCATCCGCTCTCAAAACTCCGCCATCTCTCTCCACACATCCACCAATGCTGGCGGCTCACCTCCGACTGCGCAACGCTACACGCTGTTCACATCCAACTGCCCAACACTACAATAGCGAATGTTCCAACAATGCCACCCAGCCACAGACTGCACACAGCACAGTCTGTGATTTTCATACAGAGCGCTACGTGGCGTCTCCAACATAAAAACCTAAACAGCCTACTTACAATGGTAATCATATCCCATATTGATGCCGGGGTACATGCATATGAAACAGTGACGTTTTGTAGCACATGTGTTTCGGGACGGTTTTCTCAACTTATCACCAATACCGTGGACTTAAAGATCTGTGTCGAGTGTGTTCCCAATGTGCCTATGGTATTAGCGCCAGTTTTGTGTAATGCCAAGTTGTGTGGCACCAAATTCTGCAGTTATCCTTAACTTATGAGCACGAGTGTAATTTGATAACATGTCACATGCTGGCAGCGCCACCAGGCAGCATTTAATCTGGCTGTGAGCAGTGGTAGCAAAGTTTTGTGTCATCAGTGTATACTTTACAGCGGGTAAGCTACGGCAAGGGCGGAGGCAACAGCATTGGCACAGCCCCATTTGCCAGCGACCTGTGGCAGTGGCTGAAGGCGGCGGCCACTGGGTCGCGTCTTGTCGGCCTGTGGCCTGCGGCAGTGAAATGCGAACCCACGCTGCGGGTCGTCGGGTGCGCCGGCGGCGACGCGTCGTGCAGGCCGACTCCTCGCCGGTCGCCGAGCCCCGGAAACCTGCGCCGCGCCGCGCCGCTCCCGAAAATATCGCCTTTCGCCGCCACCCCGAAAAACAAGAGACGGCCGCCAGAAGCCGTAGTGAGTGCTGCGCCAAAACACCCCACCGCTCACTGGGTGGCGTCGCCGGTCGTGGCACGCCAGGGTGAGGTCGTCTCTCTCAGCAACAGACACTGGCGTGTCTAAGCCGCGGCAACACAAGCGCCACCACTGAGCGCAGTTTCCGTGGTGCAGCGTTTTTGTTACGTGCGCAAAACATAAACAGTGATTTATCCATGTTAATGGTGACTGACCTGTGAGGCTGTGTGGAACGATTCACCAAAAGAAATACAGCAATCTGTAATTTCTTTTATTACGTCTACATCTTGTAATAGGTCGTGACTCTCATACAGCAAGCATAGGCATTTGTAAATATAACGCTATCAAAATACTGCAATTTTTGATTGCATCATTAAGTTATTCTCGATTGTATGTGTCAGTTTACGAGCTTATTTCTTGTAATTTGCGTCAGAGGCTCAAAACGCCTGGGTAAGACGTATGGTGAGGCACCTATTAGTAAGAGGACGTGCAGAGAATGGTTTCAACTGTTCAAGAACGGTGATTTTGACTCGAAGATGTTCGAAGCTGCTGAATCATAGGAGATCGTTACCGAAAACAATTGATGTGTTTGAGCCGAGCACTCGAAGACAAACGGCTATTATGTAGCTATAGACGTGAAAAGGTGGTTGGCTGGTTGTCTGGGGGAAGAGATCAAACAGCGAGGTTATCGGTCTCATAGGATGAGGGAAGGGGAAGGAAGTCGGCCGTGCCCTTTCAAAGGGACCATCACGGCATTTGCCTGGAGCGATTTAGGGAAATCACGGAAAACCTAAATCAGGATGGCCGGACGCGGGATTGAACCGTCGTCCTTCCGAATGCCAGTCCAGTGTGTGAAAAGGTGATTTAGCAGCATAACAGCGATTGACCCACTGTCGCAAAACTCGTCAAAATATATTTGGAAACGTACAGTTGGCATCTCCTACCGCATCCGCTTCTCCAGACATTCCTCCCCATGACTAACAACTTTTTCGATGAATGGCACACGGTCTGGTTGACAGGCGCCCCCAGTCGAATGAACGAAAATTATATCGATTCATGGATATCCTCAAAAGACGCGAAGTTCTTCTGCCGCGGGGTTCGTATGCTGTCCGAAAGTAGTGGCCGAAGACAGAAAATATTTTGAATTGCAATAAATTTTTTGTAACTTTTTCACAATAAAGCCTCGAACTTCGAGAAAAAAAGGCGGAAGCGAAGTTGCAGACCTAATATATATAGCATTACTTAGGCCAAAACTCTTTTCGGAGTTCCACCCCTTTGTAGTTGGCATGATACATTTACATTTTAATCGAGTGCCTTTGAAGCCTACAAGCTCCAGCTGCCCTGCGCAAAATAACAATTCCTTTAGCAAATACGTTTCAAGAGCTGTAAATGGACGAAGAGTAACAGGTCTGTAACATGCAGTTCCATTTTTCGCCTTTATACCACTTTCTTGAACACGTTGGCACCGCCTTGTACTACCAGTGGCTTTCGCTAGATCTTCCTGTGTGTGTGTGTGTGTGTGTGTGTGTGTGTGTGTGTGTGTGTGTTTGTGTTTGTGTGTGTGTGTGGGGGGGGGGGGGGGGGTGGCATTGTGAACAATTGATGGATCACTCTAGATCTTCCCGTGGAGCGGAGTGTACCATTGTTGGCTCACGCTAGATCTTCCGGTGGAGTGGAGTGGAGTGGACTGTACCATTGATGGCTCACGCTAGATCTTACCATGGGGCCACGTGAGCCACCCGTGTTTCACGCTAGATCCTTCTAACGTGTGAGGGGGGGGGGGGGGGGGGGGTTCCATAAACAACTGTGCCTCACGCTGTATCTCCCTGTGTAGCACTGGACTCTACCAATTATGCTACTAACATTACAACAGTCTGTGATGTATTACCTGTCAGCCAGGCACCACCAAAATCCCTTAATACAATTTTGTGTGTCACTTGAAAATGAGAGTTCTCTGAAAATAAAAAAAGAGATATAACATAATTTCCGTATCGATTAGTGTAAAATTGTTTTATATGGTCTCACGTCGTTTGTAAAACAAAAGGTAACAATATTAAAATAATAGCCTAGGGCGTTAGAACCATGAACCATGGACCTTGCCGTTGGTGGGGAGGCTTGCGTGCCTCAACGATTCAGATAGCCGTACCGTAGGTGCAACCACAACGGAGGGGTATCTGTTGAGAGGCCAGACGAACGAGTGGTTCCTGAAGAGGGGCAGCAGCCTTTTCAGTAGTTGCAGGGGCAACAGTCTGGATGACTGACTGATCTGGCCTTGTAACACTAACCAAAATGGCCTTGCTGCTCTGGTACTAAGAACGGCAGAAAGCAAAGGGAAACTACAGTTGTAATTTTTCCCGAGGGCATGCAGCTTTACTGTATGATTAAATGATGATGGCGTCCTCTTGGGTAAAATATTCCGGAGGTAAAATAGTGCCGCATTCGGATCGCCGGGCGAGGAATAGTCAAGAGGACGTCGTTATCAGGAGAAAGGAAACGCGTTCTACGGATCGGAGCGTGGAATGTCGGATCCCTTAATCGGGCAGGTAGTTTAGAAAATTTAAAAACGGAAATGGATAGGTTAAAGTTAGATATAGTGGGAATTAGTGAAGTTCGGTGGCAGGAGGAACAAGACTTTTGGTCAGGTGAATACAGGGTTATAAATACAAAATCAAATAGGGGTAATGCAGGAGTCGGTTTAATAATGAATAAAAAATAGGAGTACGGGTAAGCTACTACAAACAGCATAGTGAACGCCTTATTGTGGCCAAGATAGACACGAAGTCCACGCCTACTACAGTAGTACAATTTCATATGCCAACTAGCTCTGCAGATGACGAAGAATTTGATGAAATGTATGGTGAGATAAAAGAAATTATTCAGGTAGTGATGGGAGACGAAAATTTAATAGTCATGGGTGACTGGAATTCGAGAGTAGGAAAAGGGAGAGAAGGAAACATAGTAGGTGAATATGGATTGGGGCTAAGAAATAAAAGAGGAAGCCGCCTGGTAGAATTTTGCGCAGAGCAGAATTTAATCATAGGTAACACTTGGTTCAAGAATTATGAAAGAAGATTGTATCCATGGAAGAACCATGGAGATACTAGAAGGTATGAGATTATGTAATGGTAAGACAGAGATTTAGGAACCAGGTTTTAAATTGTAAGACATTTCCAGGGGCAGATGTGGACTCTGACCACAATCTATTGGTTATGAACTGTAGATTTAAAATGAAGAAACTGCAAAAAGTTGGGAACTTACGGAGATGGGACCTGGATAAACTGAAAGAACCAGAGGTTGTACAGGGTTCCAGGGAGAGAATAAGGGAACAATTGACAGGAATGGGGGAAAGAAATACAGTAGAAGAAAAATGGGTAGCTTTGAGGGATGAAATAGTGAAGGCAGCAGAGGATCAAATAGGTAAAAGACAAGGGCTAGTAGAAACACTTCGGTAGCAGAAGGAATATAGAATATAATTGATGAAAGGAGAAAATATAAAAAATGCAGTAAATGAAGCAGGCAAAAAGCAATACAAAAGTTCAAAAATGAGATCGACAGGAAGTGCAAAAATGGCTAAACAGGGATGGCTAGAGGACAAATGTAAGGATGTAGAGGCTTATCTCACTAGGGGTAAGATAGATACTGCCTACAGGAAAATTAAATATACCTTTGGAGAAAGGAGAACCACTTGCATGAATATCAAGAGCTTTTATGGAAACCCAGTTCTAAGCAAAGAAGGGAAAGCAGAAAGGTTGAAGGAGTATATAGAGGGTCCATACAAGGGTGATGCCCTCGAGGGCAATATTATGGAAATGGAAGAGGATGTAGATGAAGATGAAATGGGAAATATGATACTGCGTGAAGAGTTTGACAGAGCACTGAAACACCTGAGTCGAAACTAGGCCCCGGAGTAGACAACATTCCATTAGAACTACTGACAGCCTTGGGGGAGCCAGTCCTGACAAACCTCTACCATCTGGTGAGCAAGGTGTATGAGACAGGCGAAATTCCCTCAGACTTCAAGAAGAATGTAATAATTCCAATCCCAAAGAAAGCAGGTGTTGACAGATGTGAAAATTACCGAACTATGAGTTTAGTAAGTCACAGCTGAAAATACTAACGCGAATTCTTTACAGACGAATGGAAAAACTGATAGAAGCCAACCTCGGGGAAGATCAGTTTGGATTCAGTAGAAATGTTGGAACACGTGAGGCAATACTTACCCTACGACTTACCTTAGAAGAAAGATTAAGGAAAGGCAAACCTACGTTTCTAGCATTTGTAGACTTAGAGAAAGCTTTTGACAATGTTGATTTGAATACTCTCTTTCAAATTCTGAAGGTGGCAGGGGTAAAATACAGGGAGCGAAAGGCTTTTTACAGTTTGTACAGAAACCAGATGGCAGTTATAAGAGTCGAGGGGTATGAAAGGGAAGCAGTGGTTGGGAAGGGAGTGAGACAGGGTCGTAGCCTATCCCCGATGTTATTCAATCTGTACATTGAGCAAGCAGTAAAGGAAACAAAAGAAAAGTACGGAGTAGGTATTAAAATCCATGGAGATGAAATAAAAACTTTGAGGTTCGCCGATGACATTGTAATTCTGTCAGAGACAGCAAAGGACTTGGAAGAACAGTTGAACGGAATGGACAGTGTCTTGAAAGGAGGATATAAGATGAACATCAACAAAATCAAAACGAGGATAATGGAATGTAGTCGAATTAAATCGGGTGATGCTGAAGGAATTAGATTAGGAAATGAGACCGTTAAAGTAGTAAAGGAGTTTTGATATTTGGGGAGCAAAATAACTGATGATGGTCGAAGTAGAGAGGATATAAAATGTAGACTGGCAATGGCAAGGAAAGCGTTTCAGAAGAAGAGAAATTTGTTAACATCGAGTATAGATTTAAATGTCAGGAAGTCGTTTCTGAAAGTATTTGTATGGAGTGTAGCCATGTATGGAAGTGAAACATGGACGATAAATTGTTTAGACAAGAAGAGAAGAGAAGCTTTCGAAATGTGGTGCTACAGAAGAATGCTGAAGATTAGATGGGTAGATCACATAACTAATGAGGAGGAATAGAATTGGGGAGGAGCTTGTGGCACAACTTGACTAGAAGAAGGGATTGGTTGGTAGGACATGTTCTGAGACATCGAGGCATCACCAATTTAGTATTGGAAGGCAGCGTGGAGGGTAAAAATCGTAGAGGGAGACCAAGAGATGAATACACTAAGCAGATTCAGAAGGATGTAGGCTGCAGTAGGTACTGGGAGATGGAGAAGCTTGCACAGGATAGAGTAGCACGGAGAGCTGCATCGTACCAGTCTCTGGACTGAAGACCACAACAACAACAGGGCGTTTGAAGACGACAGCCACCCCGCAGCGAGATACACGAAAGGAAGCGCCTCCAGATGAAGGAACGCATAGATACGTACGCCAAACCATAGCCTAAGAAACAATTCACAGCACCGACGTGAACGCGTTAATGCCATTAAAGCACTGGTGCGACGTATCATTCACCTAGTGTCAAACTTGGAAAGTACCGTAAACGTCAAGTTACAGTTTTCTTACACACTATGAAACTACTGAAATCAGTTATGTTTATAGACTTTGCTGAGCTAAAAAATCATACTACTCTCTATACTGTTAACAAATTACTTAACATAAACTGTATTAAAGTAATGAGTTGCAGTGGAATGTTTTACAGGTATTTCTGATTAATGATAGAAAATGACATTAGCATGCAACATGAATGGTTATCAGCCTTGTGGAGAAGAGGCTGCCTACCATTAACAGAACGATAGTCGTCGAAGTAGCGCCAAAAAAAATTACTTGCACCAGGCTGCCTGCCATCCCTGATGGACTGCCGACCAACAATGCCGGATGTTCATTTCAATGGTAACTAAATTACAGGGTGACAATTAATGAGCTGTATGAAAAAAAAGTAAATTACTTACAAACTGCAACGTGCACACACTTTATTCAAATGTAAACGTCACTAAAAGATATTCGGATCTAGCTTATGACTTGTTCCATATGCCTGCCATCAATAGCGATGATGTAGCGCAGGCGAATAGCGAAATTCTGCATGACCCGCTGAAGTGTCGAAATATCGATGTTGTCGATGACCTCCTGAATGGCTGTTTTCAGTTCAACAATGGTTTTGGGATCACCGCTGTACACATTGTCTTTAATATAACCCCACAACAACCAGTCGCATGGGTTCAGATCCGGTGAGTACGGCGGCCAATCGAGGCCAACGGGTGTCCTCTGAGCCAGAATGCGGTCCACGAAGTACTCCTCCAGGACGTCAAACACTCTCCTGCTCCGATGTAGTCGAGCTCCGCCTTGCATGAACCACATCTTGTCGAAAACAGGATCACTTTGGGTAAAGGGTGAAACCTTCCCGTCTCCTCCATATCTCTTTTGCTACGCAACCTTCCCTTCTACAATAACCTATGAAACCTTCCCTTAGGATTTCTATCTCTTGCTTAGTAATAACAAATGAAATTTTCCCTTTGAGATTAATTCTCTTTCTCAATCTTCGCATACAAATTTAAATGCTGCTTATTAAAAGTGATTTTCCGATTATTTCGACGAAACGTAGAATGTGTCGTCGTCGTGGCCCTCAGTCGTTATCTGCAATAACCTAGAACTGTTCCTTACCTTTTTTTCTGTTACTGGATCGCTATCTGACTGCTACATCGAAGTGCGACATGAATATACTTACTTTGTTTTACTATACTCTATTAGCTGCTGGTGGGCTGTCATAATACGTATTTGTTACCAAAGCTGACTTTATTCTTTAATAGCAAAGCTGACGTTGTTCTTTAATTAATTTGACTGAAGTTACGTAACTTTTTCTTGACAACAATAAAATTTTGCTAAGTTTTACGTTGATGGTTTTTGGGATGGATTATAATCAGTAACGCAATATTGTTGGCAAAAATTAATTATATTCTGAATGAAATGATTTTACAAATGTTCAAATGGGACTTACTTTTTACAATAATCTTACAACTAGCATTGCGCAAACATACCTTCAGTAGTCTTGAGTTTCTCAAAAAAATTATTCAATAATATTAGTTCCTCTTATGATAATAGTTACCTGATGTCTCTGTACATCCGTTTATAATCTCTTGTAAATCGTAGGTGGTAGCTGGCAGGCACACCGCTCCGCTCAGCCTCTCGCTTCAGACCTTCTACCGACTCGCTTCGCATTTCGCTTACTACTGACTTCCTACGAACGCTAAAGTGCGGTCTCGAATGGCTCTGAGCACTATGGGACTCAACTGCTGAGGTCATTAGTCCCCTAGAACTTAGAACTAGTTAAACCTAACTAACCTAAGGACATCACAAACATCCATGCCCGAGGCAGGATTCGAACCTGCGACCGTAGCGGTAAAGTGCGGTCTCTCCCGCCAACAATGCTTTCTGGTGCAGACAATCACTGCTACCATTACAAAATGTATCAATGCGCGGTCTTTCCTGCTCTTTTCTTAAAATGTATCCATACGCGGTCTCCCCCACCCTTTTTAAAATTATATCAATGTGCGGTCTCTCCTGCCAACAATACTTTGGTGCAGACATTCCCTGCTACCACAATTATTTCCAACATGACAAATATTAATTATTCCTACTTAATCCTATTAATAAAATATAAACATCTTCCATAAATTGTGGTTTGACAATAGACAATAGAAATATACACGTCTTACAAGGGGAAGAAATCATCTCCCAAACCCTTAACGTACTGTTCGGTAGTCACCGTGCCATGAAGGAATATCGCACCGATTATTCTGTGACTGGACATTGCACACCACACAGTAACCCGCTGAGGGGTGAAGAGATTTCTAGATCGCGAAATGCCGGGTCTCAGCCCCCCAAATGCGCCAATTTTACTTGTTGACGAACCCATGCAAATGGAAGTGGGCTACGTCGCTAAACCAAACGATGCAGCGCATACTAATTCCCATAATGCCCCGCTTTGAACTGCGCAGTTTGAACGTCCAAATGCAAACCGTTTAGAAATTACGACGATTTTATGCCATATTGTTAAATAACTGTTGCCCTGTATATTGCCTATGAGAAAAGTGATATTACACATTTTACATACACTGTCGAATCACATTAATGTGACCACTTGGTAGAAGCCTGAATAACCACATTTTGCATCGCGGACATGCGGGAGGAGACAAGTAGATTCTGGAGAGTACCGACAGGGATGTGGAGCCATGTCGACTCGAGTGTCGTGGCCAGCTGCACTAGAGTACATGGAGAAGGATCCATGGCGCGTATAGCCGAATCGGCTTGGAACCACAGATTCTCCATTTGGTTTTAATCCTGGGGTTTGTTGGCCAGGGGAGTACAGTAAATTCATCCACCGTGCCGAAGAAAAACAAATTGCACGTAGGGGTGGACACATTCATCAAGGATAGATGTATACTTGGTGGTGAGCCACTGTGCCTTCCAGAATGTCACCGACCTGGACACTTCCGAGGACTGTTGCAGAGCCGTAAGCTCCAAAGACCATCTGTCTGACGGAGAATAAAACGTAATTCGTCTGAAAAGGCCACCTGTCGCCACTCAGTGGACGTCCTGTTTCGGTACAGGAATGCAAATTCCAGCGTTCGTCGCCGATGAGTAGCAGTCAGCATGGGTCCACGAACCAGGCGCCGGCTGCAGAGGCCCATACACGTTCAATGAACGGTCGAAGAGACACTGTTGATAGTCCCTTGGTTCATCAGGGCTGTCAATTCCTTAACAGTTGCATTCCTATTCACCCGTACGTATCTCCGCAGCTGTCATTCACCCCTGTCACTTACAGTCTGTACTCGCACTCGCATTAAAACTCTGGCTACATAAGCCAGGTGTAAAGGCAGTCTAAGCAGCGGAGCTGCTGTTCCTGCGGTGACCTCTTTAGTGGGTGCAGTGGACCTAACAGGGTGAGCTGTCCTCACTAGGCGTCGGTCATTGTGACGCCCTCTGTTTCGACATCGGGCGGCGAGAGATAATTACTCTCGCAGTAGGTCTGGCCAACGAGTCGTTGGCCTGTGGTGGACCTGGCGGCCCAGACCACGAATCAAGCGGCTGCCAGACCGTTCAGCATTGCTGTAGAACTGCCTGGCGATTTGCCGGAAGCGATCCCGCAGGAAGGGGATCCCAGCTTCTTCATGGAGCAGCCTCGTCGGATAGCGAGGTGGCTTGTGGAGCGCAAGTCGCAGCGCCCTGTTTTGCAGTCGTTGGAGCGTCGCAATGTGCGTCACGGCCGCGTTACCCCACACCACAGCCGCGTATTCCAGTACCGGCCGAACAAGGGACAGGTACATGGTGAGGCCATGGCGTGGAGGGAGAGTCGAGGAAGGGTTGAGCAGTGGGTAAAGCGCACGAAGGCGCCCCACTGCCCGCCCTCGGACGTCACGGATGTGTGGCAGCCACGTCAGGTGTCTGTCCAACGTCACCCCGAGGTAGTTGCCGGTCCGCGACCAGGGGATGGGGCCCCCCATGATCGTGACCGGCGGTAGGTCCGGTGGCAGCCTCTTTCTGCTGAAGATGACAGCCTGACTCTTCGCAGCGTTGAACTTCAAGCGCCATTTCGTGGACCAGGCGCCCAGGACGTCACATCCGAGCTGGAGGCGACGGCGCATCTCGGCCGCGTTCATGCTGCGGGTGAACAACGCCGTGTCGTCGGCATAAAGTGCCAACTCCACGCGTGCCACCCGCGGGGCGTCGGCGGTGTACAGGGAGTACAGCAGGGGGCCGAGGACCGACCCCTGCGGCACCCCCGCTCGAATCTGCCGGTCGGTGGAAGTGCCTCCATCTGCTCGGACGTGGAAAGTGCGTCCCGAGAGATACGAGCGCAGCAGGACTACGTGCGACGTCGGTACCCCGTGCGCAAAAAGTTTGTACACGAGGCCGTCGTGCCACACGCAGTCGAAGGCACTTACAGTCTGTGGTTCACACACTCCGCTGCAGAATGAAAATCTCATTCTGGACTCATCCCCCAGGCTGTGGCTAAGCCATGTCTCCGCAATATCCTTTCTTTCAGGAGTGCTAGTCCTGCAACGTTCGCAGGAGACCTTCTGTTAAGTTTGGAAGGCAGGAGACGAGGTACTGCAGGAAGTAAAGCTGTGAGGAGGGAGTGCGAGTCGTGCTTCGGTAGCTCAGTTGGTAGAGCTCTTTCCCGCGGAAGGCAAAGGTCTAATAGAAAAATGTCTTTTTTTTTAATGTGTCGTTGTTAAAATATTTAAATAAATATATATGGTTACAAAAAAAAAAAAAAAAGTTCGAATCTCGGTCCGGCACACAATTTTAATCTCCCAGGAAGTTTCATTTTATCTTTCTGATTGACCATTTCACGAGTACAGAGATTTAAGGATAGCTTGTAAAGCTTCTACAGTTTTCATGCTTTATTTTGTGGTCTGCTTAATCTCCGATCACTTGATACTTCGCATTTTCTTCGTTCATTCGTTATCAACTGTATCATTCGCCAGACTATCACTTGTCTTCTTGGATTCCATCTTTGCACAGCACTAAGCAATTCTGAACTGTCGGGTGAGGCAACGGGGCGATATAGAACACGCCGTTGTTCTCGCCTCGGCAGAGGCGGAGCATACGCTCTGCCCGAAACGAATCTTCCGCGGGAGTTCGACTGCACCACAACCAGATGGCAGGCATTGCTCATCCGGCGTGACTTAGTTGTTGCGGCGGGTACTGACGGATTTGACTCTGCGGACGTTGATCAGACGGCGACATGACCACGAAATATTGCTGGATTATTCCCTTGGCAGTTACACGTATTTCGGGTTGGTAGTTATCCTGCGTAATCCTATTTAGACCACGGAAACGTCTCCACGGCTACAAGTTACAGCGCAACATTAAGCTGCTATTCCTTGCTTTAGTATTCTGTTGGTGGAACCTTGCTCATGAACTTGCTGTACTTTGTTAATTATGTCTACACTGTTGCTCTGGCTGATCATGTGCAAAGGTTATTTTGTTGTCATGAAATATTATTAATGAGAAGTTGCATATTATGATTTGTTTAGTAGGCGAACTCCCAGTCCGACCAAAGAAATACAGCTGGCTTAAATACTTTAATTGTACTTTTTAATGTTTAATAAATCAGTCATGAACTGTTGCACGTCGTCAGCACAACTGTCAACGTTGTGGATATCTCTGAACAGTTTTTTTTTTTAATTCGGTCTGTTCCGTTTTGTTCCTATTATCACTTACTACAAGCTTTCGCCTGCAGCTGAATAGTTCATTTAATATAGCTCTTTGTTCTGCTTTCTGACAAACAGCAATACCAGTGCTGCTTACACATCCATTACCATTGTTGAATAACTGTTCGCTTTGTCTATGTCGGTTTTTTTTTTTTTTTTTTTTTTTTTTTTTTTTTTTTTTTTTTTTTTTTTTTTTTTTTTTTGCTAGGGTGATGAACTTGTTAGTTTCTGTAAGCCTTTGTACAAATTACTGTTTCTTCCTGTAGGAAAAAAGATTTACAGATGAATTTTTTCAGTATAGACACGTTATAGAGAAGTGCCCAACGTTCCTTTATAAATTTACGTATGTACCTTTCTTCACCGACCAGTCATCTTGCAAAGTTCTTACGCTTCTCGCTTTTATTAAAATCGAGCTCATTTCGTATGCAGCTTATTGAATTATACAGACACTTCAAACGTCATTAATTGGCTCCTCGTTAGCCAGAGCGGTAATTTCGCTGAAGCAGCAAAGTAGAGGTCGATTCTTATTACAATATGGCATAGTCGTAGTATCGTTCACAGTGGCAGCACTGTAGTGTGTACTTTTGGAAGGGCGGAAGACATATTACGATATGGTGTAGCGCCGACTACGATGTCTTTAGGGACTCAGCCCAAATTCCGTTACAACACAGTTAGGCGAGGAAATTGACCGTGGCTTTTTCAAACGGGCTGTTCCAGCATTCACTTTAATCATTTTAGACAAACCACAGAAAAACTGAATGGCCGTATGGGGACTTGAGCATTTCTCCTTCCGAAACCGAGTTCTGCAGTTCAACCACTGTGCCCCCTTGCTCGGTGGAATTCATTCCGCCCATAACGACATTATGAGACAAACCGTACGATGGACATCAGAAAAAAATGTTCAAATGTGTGTGAAATCTTATGGGACTTAACTGCTAAGGTCATCAGTCGCTAAGCTTACACACACTTAACCTAAATTATCCTAAGGACAAACACACACACCCATGCCCGAGGGAGGAACTCGAACCTCCGCCGGGACCAGCCGCATAATCCGTGACTGCAGAGCATCAGATGTTAGACATTATTATTCTTAGATTATTAGATGTTACACTGATGGGCGAAAAATAATGTGAAGTGTGGCGATACAATCCTCTTGTGCAGCTATTAAAATAGAAAAGCCTAGGCACTTTGATTCTGTGCGTTGGGTTTGCAGTTCTGGCCATGGCGAAAGGCTAGTGATGCCATTTCCGGATCAAAGACTTCTCGGTTTCTCGGAAACGACAACCCAGAAGGAGAGACCATTGGCTCAGGTGTCCTTCGGCAAGAAGCAAGGACACTTAATGGTGCTTCCACGGGTGGCCAGCAAAGGCTGCGCGCCAAACATTCTCTCAGCAAATCAACGAACAGAGGTAACTATATAAATAAAAAAATAATTAAAATTCTTGTGACCCAGAGACAATAGGGTGGCGTTTTGAGCAAGACACCAGGCACAGAGTCAAGGTGAGTGGTCCAGTTTACACACGGAGACGTCACTGACGCAGTGTTATCTTCTCCTGTTGAGTTTACAAAGTTATAAAGTGTATTCAGAGCGGTGATCAGAAGCCGGGCGTCGGCGAGACCTGAATTCACCTCACGGTCTAGTGAGTCATGGACGTATACTATAGGATCAAAAGTATCCGGACATCCCCGAAAACATACGTTTTTCATATTAGGTGCATTGTGCTGCTACCTACTGCCAGGTACTCCAGTAGTCATTAGACATCGTGAGAGAGCAGAATGGGGCGCTCCGCGGGACTCATGGACTTCTAATGTGGACAGGTGATTAGGCGTCGCTTGTGCCGTACGTCTGTAGGCGAGATTTCCACACTCCTAAACATCCCTAGGTCCACTGTTTCCTATGTGGTAGTGAGGCAGAACCGTGAATGGACACGTACAGCACAAAAGCGTACAGGCCGACCTCGTCTGTTAACTGACAAGAGGCTACCGACAGTTGAAGAGGGTTGAACTGTGACGAAATGTCACGGTTGGTCCTCTGCGTTTCCTCCTTGTCTGTAGCGCGTTCCTTTTGAAATTCCCGCTTCGCGCTCTGCTGTTTCCTTACCCTAGCCAGAGGGCG
Source organism: Schistocerca americana (assembly GCF_021461395.2). Lineage (NCBI taxonomy): Eukaryota > Metazoa > Arthropoda > Insecta > Orthoptera > Acrididae > Schistocerca > Schistocerca americana. The sequence goes on along the minus strand of NC_060120.1, from coordinate 807,149,628 downwards.
CTGTGGCGTTGCTGCGGTCGGTTGCCTGCCGTGTTTGTGGGAGAGCGTCGGTCTGGACGAGGAACTCTAATTGCGGACGTCTGGGATCGTACAGGAGGCCACGCCGTTTTGTTGATGTTTGGCGTGACTCGTGTCACGTGTGATGCATCGTTAAGGCTGTGATAGCAGCCATTGTTACTCTCTTGGTCGCAGACGGATCAAAGGGGATGAGGCCTGGATGTCCATTGAAACTTCTATCCTACGGATGTCGTCGGACTTAAAGTAAGACGTTTGGACCGTTATTTTACGTTATTTGCGAGCAACTGGGCATTCCGTCGTCTACAGTAATCCGGCGAAGATGATTTGTTTCGTCGGTGTGTAAATGACTGAACAAGAACCAGTTTATTTAATGTTCACCTTATGTTCGTGTTCTGCGTGTGCTGTTTGCCAGTGTAAATTTGACTCTCACCTTCGTTGATTTTGAGCGCATCGTCAAATACTGGATCAAAGCAGTAACTTTCAATTAATTATCTGGATTCTTCCTTTTTCTCGTCACGACACGCGTTAAATGGCAAAGTAGAATTGTAGACCTTAACCTCATTTGCGTGGCTTCAATAACAGAGCCCAACCTGTTAACTAATTAAGGCTTGTGGTAAACAACGGTATTTAAGTATGTTGTTTTAAAAATTATCTGACATGTGTCAATGATTTATGCTACGCTACTTGATTCTGGGGTATGAATGGATGCGTTGGCACGTCTACCGTGTAAGGGAATCCTGCTAGTTTTGATCATCTTCTGACCAGGTTCCTTGCTCGACGCTTGTATTTAAATACGCCACTAACCTGGTTAGCGTATGTTGTGGCTATTTTAAATTAATCACTGCTCAGTAGCCCAACACAGTTTGTCGGCCGTCAGAAGCCGTGTATGTGTTATTTATTCCTTTATTCTGGTCAATCTATAAGCATACTGTTCTTAATTTGTTGCTCTAGGTAGCCATTAAGTTGCCATTTTTGGGGTGTTTAGATGGAGTGCGGCTCCTTTGAGTATGGATTTGTCAATTTCCAATGGAGTGCGGCTCCTTTGAGTATGGATTTGTCAATTTCCAATTTATTGTGCTCTTGCAGGTATATATATATATATATATATATATATATATATATATATATATATATATATATATATATATATGGGTGGAATCTAATTTTTTTAATTACTATTGACCTGTGCTTAATGTCATATTGTAAAGAAAAGAACTTACTGGAGATTAACTGTCGCCGTAAGGTGTTGTGGAAGGTGCACTTTCCTATTATTCATTTTAATGTTCTAGTCAATGTGTAAGCTTGCTAATTCTTTTCTCTTTACATGGAGTGTGCCTACCTTGATGTTACAAGTGACTGTTTCATAACCAGTTCTTTAACGCGTCTACGCGCATATGTATGTTTATGGGAGAACTTAAAGTGTATTCCCTTTTTGAACTTTAACTTAAGTGCAGAAAACTGAATCAGGTGTTTATTATTGTTCTAGTGCTTTTATCTGTCAAGTGTAACACACGAAATTTTCTCGGTCTGTTATCAAGTGTTACAATAGATGCAAATTGCAGTGAAGCGATGCGCTATTTCAGTTGTTCCCGTGATATCCTATCTCCGCATTGGTTAATCTAAACTCATAGTAATTAATTCTTTAAATAGTGGAGGGAGGAGCGTGTGTTCAAATGGTTCAATTGGCTCTGAGGACTATGGGACTGAGGTCATCAGTCCCCTCGAACACAGAACTACTTAAACCTAACTAACCTAAGGACATCACACGCATCCATGCCCGAGGCAGGATTCGAACCTGCGACCGTAGCGGTCACGCGGTTCCAGACTGAAGGGCGTAGAACCGCTCGTCCATAGCGCGGGAGGTGAGAAAACGTGGATTTCATGGTCGAGTGGCAGCTCATAAGCCACACATCACGTCGGTAAATTCCAAACGAAGCCTGGCTTGGAGTAAGGAGCGTAAACACCGGACAATCGAACAGTGGGAAAACGTTGTGTGGAGTGACGAATAACGGTACACAATGTGGCGATCTGATGGCAGGGTGTAGGTATGGCGAATGGCAGGTGAACGTCACCTGCGAGCGTGTGTAGTGCCAACAGTAAAATTCGGAGGTGGTGGTGTTTTCGTGTGGTCATGTTTTTCATGGAGGGGGCTTGTACCCCTTGTTGTTTTGCATGGCACTATCACAGCACAGGCCTACACTGATGTTTTAGGCACCTTCTTGCTTCCCACTGTTGAAGAGCAATTCGGGGATGGCGATTGTATTTTTTAGCATGATCGATCATCTGTTCACAATGCACAGCCTGTAGCGGATTGCTTACATGACAATAACTTCCCTGTAATTGACTGCCCTGCACAGTGTCCTGACCTGAATCCTATAGAACACCTTTGGGATATTTTGAAACAACGACTTTGTGCCAGGCCTCACCGACCGACATAGATACCTCACCTCAGTGCAGCACTCCGTGAAGAATGGGCTGCCATTCCCCAAGAATCCTTCCAGCACCTGACTGAACGTGTGCCTGCGAGATTGGGATCTGTCATCAAGGCTAAGGGTAGGCCAACACCATACAGAATTCCAGCATTACCGATGGAGAGCGCCGCGAACTTGTAAGGTATATTCAGCCAGGTGTCCGGATACTTTTGATCACATAGTGTATGCTTACGCATTTCTTAAGGCGGTAATAATGTATCTTATCACCTTTTTAGACTTGGCAATCGTTGACGGGATTGTAGGAATATAGTTGCGTGACAGTAATTCTGTGGCTACAGAGGAGCTGGGAGTGCGAAGGTGGCAAAGTAATATTTCAACCAGAGAAGACGATTTACTTGTCTAAATATGGTAATACAAATATTTATGTACTTTTTAGCACGTCCTCTGTAATTTTTAAAACTTCCATAAATGCAAACAAATAAGCAGTACATTTTTAGATTTAGAAACTGAACAATTTAACTGAACATAAAAATCAAGGAAGATTCACCAAAAGCAAACAGACGAACAATACAACCTTAGCAATAAAAATTGAGCAGTTTAACTTAATGTGGCGAAGAATTAAACTTTACCTCGCCCCGGTCGTTCTGTTTCGACATAAATTAACAAACAGTGTTAACCAAAACAGAGAGAAATACCTTTCCGTTGCCGGATGTTAAATACCAACATATGGACATTTAGTTATCAGGTCTGAGCAGGAAACGACCCACTATTAAAAAACAATTTAAAACAAATGGTCAACGATGAAGCATATGAAAATAAACTGATGAAACAATACCCAGCTGGCTTCAGCTAACAGTAATACACACATCAAAAAAAGTTAAGCATCACCTCGGTTCCGAGAATTCCGAAACCTTTTCAGACAATTTAAATAGAGATCAACATAAACATCATTTCCGCTCTTTTTATTGCTCATGAAAACCACACACTGCATGTTGTACCACCATACAGCGAGACCCTCAGAGGTGGTGGCCCAGATTTCTGTCCACACCGGTACCTCTAATACCCAGTAGCGTATACTCTTGCATTGATGCATACCTGTATTCGTCGTGGCATACTATCCACAAGTTTATCAAGGCACTGGTGGTCCACATTGTCCCAATCCTCAACGGCGATACGGCGTAGATCCCTCAGAGTGGTTGGTGGGTCAAAAAATGGCTCTGAGCACTATGGGACTTAACATCTGAGGTCATCAGTCCCCTAGAACGTAGAACTACTTAAACCTAACTAACCTAAGGACATCACACACATCCATGCCCGAGACAGGATTCGAACCTGCGACCATAGCGGTCGCACGGTTCCAGACTGAAGCGCCTAGAACCGCTCGGCCACACAGGCCGGCTTTGGTGGGTCACGTCGTCCATAAAGAGCCCTTTTCAATCCATCCCAAGCATGTTTGACAGGGTTCATGTATGGAGAACATGCTGGCCACTCTAGTCGAGCGATGTCGTTATCCTGAAGGAGGTCATTCACAAAATGTGCACGATGGGGGCGCGGGTCGTCGTCCATGAAGACGAATTCCTCGCAAATATGCTGCCGATATGGTTGCACTATCGGTCGGAGGATGGCATTCACGTATCGTACAGCCGTTACGGCGCCTTCCATGGCCAGCGACGTACGTCAGTCCCACATAAGGCCACCCCAAAACAGCAGGGAACCTCCACCTTGCTACACTCGCTGGACAGCGTGTCTAACGCGTTCAGCCTGACCGGGTTGCCTCCGAACACGTCCCCGACGATTGTCTGGTTGAAGGCATACGCGACACTCATCGGTGAAGAGAACGTGATGCTAATCCTGAGCGGTCCATTCGGCCCATCTGTACCTCGCTGCATGTTGTTGTTGTTGCAAAGATGGACCTCGCCATGGACGTCGGGAATGAAGTTGGTCATCATTCAGCCTACTGCGTACAGTTTGAGTCGTAGCAAGACGTCCTGTGGCTGCACTAGAAGTTTCATTCAACATGGTGGCGTTGCTGCCAGGGTTCCTCCGAGCCACAATTCACTGCACTAGTAGCCCTTGGGCGGCCTGAGCGAGGCATGTCTTCGACAGTTCCTGTCGATCTGTATCTCCTCCATGTCCGAACAACATCGCTTTGGTTCACTCCGAGACGCCTGGACACTTCCCTTGTGGAGAGCCCTTCCTGGCACAAAGTAACAATGCGAACGCGATCCTGCTTCGGTATTGACCGTCTAGGCATCGTTGAACTACAGACAACACGAGCTCTGTACCTCCTTCCTGGTGGAAAGACTGGAACTAATAGCCTGTCGGACCCAGTCCGTCAAATAGACACTGGTCATGCATGGTTGTTTACATCTCTGGGTGGGTTTAGCGACATCTCTGAACAGTCACAGGGACTGTGTCTGTGATATAATATCCACAATCAACTTCTGTCTTCAGGAGTTCAGGGAACTGGGGTGATGCAAAACACTTTCTGATGTGTGTATACTTAGCCCTGCGTGTTCAAGCAGCCAAAATGATACTCCCTAAACTACAAATCGGGCTCGAACCCAATAAACAAGGATATTCATAACATAAAACGAGAGGAGCCCACAGCATTGCATACAACTTGGCTCTTTTAAATTCATATAAAAGCGTTTAAATATAATTTGAACCAGAATGAACACACGGTTTCAATTAAGATTGAAGAAATTGAACTTGCCTTTATGTTGAGTACACATTACAGGCGCAATTCATTCATGCACCTTCTACAGTCACAAAATTAACAGTCAGAACTAAGCATGAAGCAGAACAAAATGTACCAATGGAAGCACCGGAAAACTACTCTGAGCAACGCTGTAGTCTCGTGAAGGTTAGATCACATTGTATAAGGATACCACAGAACAGCACATACCTCCAAATAGTTTCTCTGACAATCTGCATATTACGATGCTCACTAGGAAAATTCATGTGCTTCAGCCATTCCACTTCACCTGCAATTTCCGTAGATAGCCAACAATATATGTAAAAGCAAGGCCGTCTTCCACTCGATTCGAGCGTCGTGCTCTCAAGCATATAAAATGACAAATTTTCCATAAAGACTTTCGCTCAAAGTGCTATTCAGTTTCATCTGTGTTTGCAGCGTCCATGTCCCATGTAGCCGTCCTGTTATCTGTCGGCAACAACTGATAAGGAACACCATTAGTGCGAGGTCGCAAAAGGCCAGTGATGTTTACGGCATTCGACACCCCACATTGTCTACCATGCAACCACAATATTGACTGCTGATGACAATAGGGGGAAGGGCTGGAGGTATCCGATGGTGAGTATAGAATGAGACTATGGAAAATAGTTGAACTGTTTCGTCGACAAGTAACATACAACAGTGGTACAGGGCTAGTGGTGTTGACAAAAAAAGAGCAATGACAACGATAAACAAAGCAAACATTACATTATATCTACGACAACAGTTGGTGAAGTTGACGTTTTCGTCAGAAACGAAACCATCTAATATCGCAGAGAGAGGAAGAAGTGGCAGATGAAATATTAACGTTTCTGCAAGATGAGCCAGTTTAATGCGTGGTGTCGTATACGCTCGACTGTGGAAACAATGTACATGAGGGGTACAGTGATGATGATACGTGCTTAGGTGCAAGTGATATTGAAAGAGGTGTCGAGACATGCAGTTCATCTTCCTTGACGGACAGGGAGCCACAAACCCTGCCTCCAGTTAAATATAGTAAAGGACAATCGTTGTCCAAGGAGCGGGAACAAAACATAATTAAATACACAGAAGATCATCTGCAGCGTAGTATAAAAGCAATTACGAATGGATTTCGAATAAATTACTTTTGAATGCATTATTTCGAATAAGTCCGCAGCAACACGACCGTGTAGTGCATAAAAAAACTACGGATATTCAAGGGAGACTAGGCGCACTTCTTATAAAAACTGGTGTTTGCTCGTTTCAAGTGTATTCAATACAATTTACAGGATGCGCATGATAGATACCCACCACGTTATCCAAATCAAATTGCGCACGACATAGATTTCAAGGGAAGCAGTGGATGGTTGTATAACTTCAAGCAATGCTACAGAATTGAAAGACGTAAGATAACGGAATTTCAAAGAAAGTGTCAAAATGACGATGCACAGCAAACTGCGGAATCGGCCAGAGAAAGTTTGGATGAGATAAACAAACTTACCCCATCGTTCAGTAAGGAATTTGTTTTCAACTCTGACCAAGCGGGATTTGAAGAGAAAATGCATACCAAAGCAAAGCTGGAAATCAGAAGTACCTAGAGACTTGTATCAAGATCAAATAAGATCAAACCCTTAACGTATTCGAATACAATTACGCCGTCTGTTAAGATAGATGCGAGACGTTGGAGGTGCTTTGCTCCCTACAATTCTTTCTCACGCGCGTGATCTTGCAAGGGCGGTAGGGAATATTTACGTCACATCAAGCAAGAGGGGAAAAAATGGACTTAATAGAATTACAACCTTGTTACAAGCCAAGAGATAGTCAAAATAACTTTCTTTTGCTTAATTTCTGGTCTGTGTATTAAAATCATACTCCTTTAGAGCGAACTATCCCTCTCCAAAAGAGTGTGTCTGAGTCAGGGTTGTGCATTTTTTTAAAATAATTCTTTGCTTACGAGGAAAGTAATTGCCATAGGATACATTTTACGAAACAGGGATTGGGATGTGTGGGAAAAATCTGTAGCAATATCGGTCAAATTCAATTAAAACTAGACTGAACATTTATGTATTCAGAGATTTATATAGGAAATACACTAAACCTTTACGTAAAAACATAATGGTTCCTGGTGCTTGGGTTGCTTAGCAACTGAACATAAAAATTAAACACCTATGCTCATGATCCGCTGATAATTCGTGAAATACGGATTGTTTGATGTGTAGGTATAACAGATGCACTTCATATCCACTTTAGCACCTGACAGGGAAAAGAAAGGAAACGAAAAGAGTTACAACAAGAACCACAAACACATACTGTCGGCAGGAAAATATGTTGCCTCCGGTCTAATACATCAATGATAAACACGGAAAACTCATACCATAGAAATGAATGAAAAATTACGGTATGAAATTCAGTTTCGATCAGGAACAGTGACTCAAAAATGAGCACTTGTACGGATTCATCCAAATGGACGAGATAACAACCACGCGGTTGAACGAGATATCATGCAGAGTAAACCGCAAAAATCCCGCACTTTCGAAAGTAATAAAAGAAACGACAAAGAATCGCGAACTCAAAGACACACTCCAATGCATAAATAATCACAGCTGAGAATAGCTAGCCACATCCGGTATTACAGTCACACAAAGCACATTCACCAAGAAAAGAATAACGGAGAATTAGGAAGGTCAGAAACATATGTGAAAAGTGGTAGACACAAATGAAATTTATTGCAAAGCCTAACGATAAGGAAAGTAACTGAAAAACGAGGAGCTGCAAGACTCGTTCGTTTGTCGAACACATGGTCCAAGTTTCACAAAGAAAATCCAAGAGAAAACATGAAAGTCATAGAAATTTATTATTTCGGAGGACGATTTATCGACATCAGACAATTACCGCGTGGTCAACAGTTTCAGAGAACTGAAGGCTCATTAAACAGTATACAAAAACTTGTGATTGAACAGACAAAGGCACACGTACCAAACGGATAGAAACTGCATAACAAAAATGAAACTAATGAAAGACAATAATTAAAAATACAAAAAAAAGCAAGCCCACGCACATTCACATCGAGAAAACAATAATACTAGCCGAAACTAAGCATATCCCGTCCATTAGACTTCCACATTCCTAAGTTCTGATCGGAAAAAGTAACTACTGGAAAAAGCCTAGCAATCCCTGTACTGAATAAAATATGCTACACGTTTAATGAATCTACATACGTACGCGTAAACAAGATAACTACAGGGAATGCGTGAAATTGTGGCTTATAAGGACACACTGAGCGGCTCACCCTTTAGTCTGGCGTGATTAACTGAATTTATGTCAGTAGCTTTCATTTGATGAATGACGATGGGCAAGAAAGTTATGGTACGTGGAAGAATATCAACTGCTGTCACGTACCTTCATGCGTGGGTAAGCATAGTTCATGATGTGCACCCCGCTCTCTTAAGCATGATGCGTTGGCACGCACAGCATCGCTGGCGAGCAGTGCGTACGGAGGGGCATGGGTAGGTGTGTACAGTTAGGAGATATGCATCGTGCTATTGAAGTAGATGTATATTACGTAGTGTGTACATCATGCAACAAATTGTGTGGAGGTTTGTTTTAAACACGCTGAAGTTTGTGTAGGCATTCATTCATTACTTTGAATCATATCACGTAGCACATATCAACCAATAATGGCATTATCAGGAACATGATAAAGTTCAAAAATCAAAGAGTAAATAGCGTTTTCCAGAGTAAAAATTATTTCCCTAATTCGCTTAATTTTCTTCAAATCACTGAGTATCCGGCACTATACACTTTCTAAAGTAGCCTATGGTCTTTCTCAGCTATACTAAAATGTGCCGTGCTCAGTGAGTGGTGCAGTTAAACGTAACAGACTTACTTTCGCATTTATAACATTATCAGGGACATGGATAAAACTTTCAATTACGATATCATTTTTTTCCATGATCCCATTTTACTGAAGCAGAGCTCCTACGGTGGCCCAAGCTATGCTCATGTTAACTGTAAAAACCCCATGACAAAGATTGGCGTGTTCAAAAAGACAGAAACGAGGCTTTTAGATAAGACTTCAAATCACGATATATTTTTCTCCGCGATCTGAGTAGACATAAAGCCTACACGGTATCCAAAGATATGATCAAGTTACCTTTGAAAACTCCACGAAAATTCGCACAGGAGTTTTGGAGACTAGGGTCCTCAGACAAACAGACAGACCAGATGGGTATAGTAAAACTTTAAAGCCCGATATCTTTTTTTCCGTGATCCAGTTTTGATGAACTAAAGCCTATACGGCTCCCAAAGCTATGCTCAAGTGACGTGCAAAAAGAACTCCATCTGAACAGCCCTTTAAAGGCCTAACGTTACCAGGCGACTACCGTGTCATCGACAGCCCATAGGCGACACTGGATGCGGGTACGGATGAAGCACACCACATTCCCAGCCGTTGTCAGTTTATGAGACCGGAGCCGCTTCTCGCCAATGAAATAGTTCCTCAGTTTGCCTCACAAGAGCTGAATGAACTCCTCTCGCCAACAGCGCTCAGCAGACCCAGTCTGTCACCCGTCCAAGTGACGAGAGCTGGTGTTACCACTGCGGCAAGGTCGCTAGCCTAGTTATCTGCAAATACCACACGAAATTGCGTTTAGCAGTTTTGTAGAAACGTGTGCAAACAGACTAACAAAGAGCAGTTTCACAATTTATTGTTAGTATAGATAGTTTAGGGAACCAATCACAGATGATGTGGTTAACAGGTGAAGTTCCATGGTGGATGTAAGCATCTGAGCCTGCTGATACCACGACGCATTAGAGATAAGAAATACAGTAAGTAATTAAAAATAACGTGTATTTTTTTAATATAATTTCAAATAAAGTATTTGTAAAGTACATGTAGATCGGTAGTATAATTTTTTGTAATTTATATAACAGATACTCTGTTGTGGTATTATAGTACACATTCTCTTTTTATGCAGTAGTTACCACGGTTTATGTTAAATGGTAAACCTTACGTAAGATGGCAAATCCCTCTATATAAAAGGCAATGTCCTGATTCACTGACTAACTGACTGATCATCGCCCAGCACAAACCGCTAAGAACAGGAACTTGAAATTCTGAGGTGTGGATCGTACACTTAGGCGTCGTTTAACAAGGGATTTTTCGAAATTCCAACCCTAAAGGGTTGAAAAAGGGATGAAGGGCTTTTTTTTAAAAAAAGTGTCGCTAGTAAGATAATTTTGAAGCTAGACCTACGAAAATTGGTATTTGATTTCTCGGTCAGAAATAAATAGAAACATGTTGCAGAATTTTTGAAAATTTAACCCTATGGGGGTGAAAGAGTGGGTGAGAGTTTTTTTGAAAATATTATTAAAGAACCAGTAATTTTAAAGCAACATCTAGCAACACTGATACTTGACTACTCGGTTCCAAATTAAAAATGTGTTTAGTGTTTTTTGAAATTGAACCTCTAAGGGGGAGAAATAGGGATGAGATTTTTTATGAAAATATTTTATAATGAAAACATTTATAAAGCTGAGTCATTGAAAATTTAAATTTGGCTTCTCGGTTAGAAATAGAAGAAAATGTTCCGTTTCACTGCTTTTGGAAATTCAACCCGTAAGGAAAGAAGGAGGTGCAAAACTTTTTATGAAAATATTTCATTGCGAAAGCAGTTTTAAAGATAAATCTTTGAAAAGTGGTGTTTGGCTTCTTAGTCAGAGATGAAAAAAACACATATTTCACGGTTTTTGGAAATTCGACTCCTAAGACTGTGAAATAGCGTCGGAATGGCTCACTGACTCATCATCACCCAGCCCAAACTGCTAAGGATAGAAACTTGAAGTTTGGAAAGAGTGTAGATCTTATACTGTAGGCATCGTTTAAGAAGGAATTGTCCGAAATCCCACTCTTAAGGGGGTGAAACAGGGGATTACAAGCCTGTTGAAAGTATGTCGCTGCTATGGGAATTTTGAAGAGAGACCTACATAAAGTGGTATTTTGTTACTCAGTCTGAAAATAAAATGTGCTTCAGCATTTTTGGAAATTCATCCACTAATATGGTAAAACAGTGATTGAAAGTTGTTTTGAAAATAAATGATTACTAAAGAACTACTAACAGATTTTTCAGGCTACATCTATGATAACTAGTGTCTGACATCTCGGTTAGGAATAAAAAATACATGTTTCAGTGTTTCTGACAGTTCAACCCCTAAGAGAATGCAATAGGGGATGAAAATTTTTAAGAAGATATTTTGTTACATCAACAAATTTTAAATTTAAATTTATGAAAATTGGTATTTCACTTCTCTGTTAGATATAAAGAAATATTTGTTAGGTGATGAAAGTTGCTATGGAAATATCTCCACAAGAACGCAAAAAACATGATTAAAGAAAACTTTGGACTCCATCTACCAGGACTACTTTTTGATCAGAAGTCCATGCGGAATAGGACACGCTGATATGGCCATAATTAGCGTGAAAGGTTTTGAAGGTGTTGCAATTTGTGAACAAAATCTGATTAAATAATAGAAAAAAATCTCTGCAGGTCATACAGTCTATGCGAGCGAAGCAGTAGGCGCTAAGTTAGTAAATAATAACTGATCTAGCCCATGTCGCTATTAATGTTACATATGTTTTCTCAAGCATAAGTGCACCGCACTTCCAGAATCACCAACATCGTCTATTGCTGTAGTTGATCTATCACATTTTCGCTGTAACAAGTAGTCACAACGTGTAGAACGCATAGAACAATGAAAAGCATCATTAAGGAAAAAATAAAGTCCTCAAACAATTTATAGCATTTCCACACCTCCCAATAATGATCAGATTTTGTAACTGGGTATCCATCAGTTGCTCTGTGTTGGAAGTCTAAACGATTAACTATCTGAAAATTCTCCCCTACAAAGGCGGATTCCAATTGCAAAACAAGACATGTTTACTTTACAGTCACAGAGGACTAAAATTAAGCAGCTCTGCAGACTTCAAAATGTAAAACGGCAGCAGTATTCAGAAAAGGGGCGTCTCTGCATACACTGTGAGAGATAGATTTCCTTAACATAGTGGAACTATCATTTGGTTATTGGCAAGTATAATTTCACTCGCCAAATTCTCGGATGCAGTTTGGTTAACAACTACAGCAGGTAGAGCATGGACAAGCAGCTTATTACATGATAAAAGAGGAATTCCGACATCAGCAGCAATTGGGCACGGAAATAAAGTCAATGGCGACAAGTGAAAATTTGTGCTGCACTGGGACTCGAATCTGTATGCTTGCTTCTCACCAGCATTTGCCTTAACGACTTCGGCTATCCGAGCACGCTTCCCATCCAACCCAAATCTCCACATGTCTTTCACTACAGACGTAGTGTCTCCTGCTCACTATTCTCATTTTTCGCAGCCTCACCTGATTCACGCAAGAGGTCAAACAAAGAGTGCATCCACACTAAACGTATCATTATTTGCCATCAACGCGCAGATATTTACGTGTGGTGTCCATTCTTTCAGACGTGTCCGCAAGAACAGACACCAGACAATTAAAAAAAGCAGATAATTAGGTGAGTTATGAAAGATGTGATTTCTGCGACAGTATACACTTTGTTAAACTGTTTGACATTTTATGTTCATCTTTTAGAGACAATGCACCCTAAGTTTTGCAAGGCTACAGAACCCATCTTCAAATATTGCTCAGGAGCGTTAGGTACTTTGCACAAATCTGAAACCAACAATTTACGCGACATCGTACATGATCGCTAAACTAACGATCACCTGGTTTCGCCATAAAGCATTATGAAATCATTGAAGAATTGCTTTACGTTACGATGCACAGACTTCGAGATATTTATCTTCCTTTCTAGGCCGTGTGAACTCAGACCTATGATGCACATCAATGATACTGAAGAAGGGAACATGCGAGCTCAGAACAGAGCTCCTAACAGTCTTCGCGACTTGTTACGGCCCTTGACTGTTCCAGTGTCAACTCGGCTCCCCTAGACACTCATTGCCACTTGGATTTCATTACATGAGGTGTCACGGCCGTAACCTGAGTAAAGAAATGAATATTTTGTACCTGACAACCTGATTCAAGCCTTTTGATTTGACTGCACTTGATCGACTTGCGTCTCAATTTCGCTGCTTACTTATTTACGTAAATTCCAGGTTAGCCTCACAAAAGTGACTGTATCCTGCAGCAGAAACATGTGATGTGATGGCAAGAAGTCGAATCCACGACCTTGTTGCGATGCTGTTCCATCTCAGAGACGGCAGTATTCATGTCGAATGACGGTAGCTCCATCCTTCCAGGAAGGCACCTTTAGTCCATCCGCTCAACAGTAACATTGTACTTATACCTGAGCTCCTGCGGTTAAATTATCGCTGAAGCTTTACCGTATAAGCTGTGAACCTAAACATATCTGGAAACTTCAGTGTTAAGTACACTACTAGCGAAAAAAATTGCTAAACCAAGAAGAAATGCGGATGATAAACGGGTATTCCTTGGACAAATATATTATACTAGAACTGACATGTGATTACATCTTCACGCAATTTGGGTGCATAGATCCTGAGAAATCAGTACCCAGAACAGCTACCTCTGGCCGTAATAACGGCCTTGATACGCCTGGGCATTGAGTCAAACAGAACTTGGATGGCGTGTACAAGTACAGCCGCCCATGCAGCTTCAACACAATACCACATTTCATCAAGAGTAGTGACTGGCGTATTGTGACGAGCCAGTTGCTCGGCCACCATTGACCAGACGTTTTCAATTGGTGAGAGATCTGGAGAATGTGCTGGCCAGGGCAGCAGTCGAACATTTTCTGTACCAGAAACGCCCGTACAGGACCCGCAACATGCGGTCGTGCATTATCCTGCTGAAATGTAGGGTTTCGCAGGGATCAAATGAAGGGTAGAGCCATTGGTCGTAACGTATCTGAAATGTAACGCCCACTGTTCAAAGTGCCGTCAGTGCGAACAAGAGGTGACCGAGACATGTAACCAATGGCACCCCATACCATCGCGCCGGGTGACACGCCAGTATGTGCATTCACCGCGATGTCGCCAAACACGGATGCGACCATCATATTGCTGAAAGCAGAACCTGGATTCACCCGAAAAAATGACGTTTTGCTATTTGTGTACCCAGGTTCGTCGTTGAGTACACCATCGCAGGCGCTCCTGTCTGTGATACAGCGTCAAGGGTAAATGGTCTCCGAGCTGATAGTCCATGCTGCTGCAAACGTCGTCGAACTGTTCGTGCAGATGGTTGTTGTCTTGCAAACGTCCCCATCTGTTGACTCAGGGATCGAGCCGTGACTGCACGATCCGTTACAGATATGCGGATAATATGCCTGTCATCTCGACTGCTAGTGATACGAGGCCGTTGGGATCCAGCACGGCATTCCGTATCATCCTCTGGAACCTACCGATTCCATATTCTGCTAACAGTCATTGGATCCCGACGAACGCGAGCAGCATTGTCGCGATACGATAAACCGCAATCGCGATAGGCTACAATCCGACCTTTATAAAAGTCGGAAACGTGATGGTATGCATTTCCCCTCCTTACACGAGGCATCACAACAACGTTTCACTAAGTAACGCCGGTCAACTGCTGTTTGTGTATGAGAAATCGGATGGATATTTTCCTCACGTCAGCACGTTGTAGGTGTCGCCACCGGCGCCAGCCTTGAGTGAATGCTCTGAAAAGCTAATCATTTGCATATCACAGCATCTTCTTCCTGTCTGTTTAATTTCGGGTCTGTAGCAAGTCATCTTCGTGGTGTAGCAATTTTAATGGCCAGTAGTGTAATTAGACAGATGGTTTTATTCTCGAAATTCCATATCCTTAACATGCAGAAATTTCATAAGGAAATTAATGAAACCCACGCTAGCAGACATCAACCCGGCGTGGTACTAATGGGCCCTTAATATACATGTTAAGCAAAATTTGTTCATAGATGTTTGCTGCGTATATCAGTACAAAAGAACACTGATCTTTGGTGATCCAATACAGAGTAATTACATAGCGTTTGATTTCTTACCGCCAGTCATCCTTGTATCTGTACTGTAGTGAATATCCCCGTTCAACAGTGCAAATGCTGACAGTATGCATTGAGCATCTTGACTGAAAATAAATTTGCTCCATTTACCGCGGCACTCGCTATTGATAACAGTAATGTCCACTACAATATGCGTCATAAAGATTGCTTTCAGTAGTGCTTTACACCGGTTGTATTAGTTGTACGTTAACAGTGATACGCAACATTGTGGATAGGATTACCAGTGTATTGGCCCACATGCGTCTCGTATATGGTTCGTGTTTTAATCTGAAGGTTGTGGCATACTCTGTATATAGTAGTAAGTTTTGATGATTGCATTTTTGTCATTAGTCGGTATCTTGTGCAGTAAGTTTTGTTTACTGCTCTTTTGACACTGTGGAAGGCATAATCACTGAAACAGAGGTAATTTGGGTAACAAACTGAATGAATCAAAAATCTGGTATGACCCCCTAATAATCAACCGGAGATCAGAAGTCAACTATACCGAAATGGAAAGCGTCCCCGAACGACCTACAAAATTTTGTCGGTCATCCTTTTGGAAAAGGAAGGATAATTTGTGTTTAACATACCTTCGAGTACGACATCATTAGAAACAAAGCACAAGCACGGATTGGCTAAGCATGCGGAAAGAAATTGTCCGTGGCGTTTCAAAGTAACCATACCGGTATTTGCCTGACGCGTGTAGGGAAATCACGGAAAACCTAAATACGAACAGCCGTACGTGGGCTTGAACTGTCGTCCTCACCAATGCTGTGGAAGAGTCTCTGTTGCGAGATATAAGATAGAGCTGCAGCCCAAACAAGGGTAACATATTAGTTACCAGAAGCCTGTGAAGCAGCTTCCTTGTTAAACTCAATCTCTTTTCGATGAAATGTTTCATAACAATTTATCTTCCAACAAGTATTTTCCTTCGGCAAAAAGTATCAGTCCTTTACGCAAATTTCGTACAACATGTAGAGCCATAATTTCGACATGCTGTGTTGCCTATTGGTCGGTAAGTATTACATGTCTCTACTGTGAGATTTTACAACCCAAGTTCCTGCGATAAGACGACGGAACGGGTTCTTCACAAGGACGAGCCGTCTTTAAGAGCAGCTGAAGGCGACTTGCCCTTGGGACGCGTAAGATCTTCCCCCGTTAATCTCGGTGGCCATCATTTTCCAGCCTTAAGGGAGAACATTTTGCAGCTGAATTTCGCGAATTCCTCCATGACATTATCTACATAACCGTCCGAACCATAAACTAGAATTACTTTGCGAGTCACTGCTGCAAAAGCCAGAGACCAGACTCCTGGCGATGCTTTTTGTGGCTTAGCAAGAAACGCCTACATCGTGAGTTTCTGCAGATGCTGACAGCCATGGACATAATTCCATGACCGTGTGTCAGACGTGGCCTTGTAGTTAATGCCCGCTTCACTACCGAAGAATTTCAGATTATGCATTTTGGGTCTTTCTCACAGGTATTCGAAGCCATCTGCATCGTCCGTTAGATTATGGTAATGTCTGGGAAATCTAACAGAAAGCTACGTTTTTCATTTACCGATCCAACTGCATAAAACCGTAGGACCTGATAACATAAAAACTAAGTATTCTATCGACACATATGACGAAAATTATTTATTTTGAGACGATAGAAAGGCAAAGGCACCAGACAGGCAGTTGTGGTGCTGCATTTGATAATGGAAGCAAGATTGTAAAAAAGATCAAAACTCATTCACAGGATTTGTCCACGTGGAAGAAGTCTTCGACAGTGTAAAATGATGAAAAATGTCCGAAATTCTGAGAAAAATAGGAATAAGCTATAAGAAAAGAAGGGCGACATAAAATATCTACAAGAATTAAGAGGAAAAAATAACACTGGACGACGAAGAAGTACTCTAATGAAAAAGAGTGTAGGATAGGGATTCAGTCTTTCTTCTGTGCTATTCAAAATATACTTCAAAGAAGTGATGATGGTAATAAAAGAATGTTCAAGACTGAGATTAAAATTCGGGGCATAAGGATATCAGTGATAAGATTCGCCGATGACATTGCTGTCCTCAGAGAAGAGGAAGAAGAATTACAGGATCTGTTGAATGGACTGAACAATCTAATGAGTACAGAATATGGATTGAGAGCAATCCAAAGAAAGAGGAAAGTAATGAGAAGTAGCAGAATTAGTGTATCACGAAGTAGACAAAGTTAAGGAAGTCTGCTACTTTGGTAGCAAAATAACCTATTACAGACAAGGGAAGGACATAAAAGGCAGAAAAGCTCCTTGTATGAAACAAGGGTCTTAATTTGAGGAAGAAATCTCGGAGAATGTTCGTCTGAAGCCCAGTATTGTTTGGTAGTGATTCATGAACTGTGGGAAAGCCAGGATAAAAAAACAATCGAAGCATTTGAGATGTGGTGCTACAGAATAATGTTGAAATTCAAGTGGACTAATAAAGTAGGGAATGAGGAGGTTCTCCACGGAAGCGGTGAAGAAAGGAGTTTAAGAAAATCACTGACTAGAAAAAGGTACAGGATAATCGCATATGTGTTAAGACATCAGGGAACAACTTCCATGGTACTGGAAGGAGCTGTAGAGGGTAAAAACTGTAGGGAAGGACAGAGGATGGAGTACATCTAGCAAATAATTGAGGATGTAGGATGGAAGTGCTCAAAAAGGTCATCAGGGCCCATACAGAGAGAAGTGGCGTTAAATGGCCTAAATTACTTGCGTTTCGAAGCTAGTATACTAGATACTTAATACTGCATAGAAAATACTATGTAGATGGCTCAAATGGCTCTGAGCACTATGGGACTCAACTTCTGAGGTTATCAGTCCCCTAGAACTTAGAACTACTTAAACCTAACTAGCCTAAGGACATCACACACATCCATGCCCGAGGCAGGATTCAAACCTGCGACCGTAGCGGTCTCGCGGTTCCAGACTGTGGCGTCTAGAACCGCACGGCCACTCCGGCCGGCCTATTATGTAGAGTTCCCTGGTTAATGTACAAGTGTGTTTGAGCAGACAAAAGTTCAGGGGTGAAAGGTAAGTGGGAAACACATAGGAAAAGAGAGAAAATCTACATAATATTATATATTTCGTACAGTTGAGCTCCACAGCTGGTAACCTTTACTGAACACCAGTTTTGATCAACCGATCATCACCAGATACTCCGTACAGCAACGGAGAGAACACAAAAGGTGTATTTGACCATACAACTGTGAGCACAAGGACGTTTGATGAACGTGCTCTTGAAACATAATGCAACCTAATTACATCAACATGTAAGGTATCGTCCATCGTGATACCGTACGTGATGTCGTAACCCGACATACTTACGTGACACCTTCTGACGAAAAGGAAGCGATGTGGGATTTTTTTAGGTCTACCAACTCTTAGCACGAGAGCGGCTTTGTACAACGGAATAAGTTGGCCGTAGGGTGTAGCTAAGACTTATCAGGTCTATATGGCTGGAGAAAGTACAGGTAACACGGGTATCAGGATATGGAGGTAGCAATGAAGAAACGAGTTTCTGGATTGGGGAGCTGGTCTGATATTATCTTCCCGAGTTTTCATGAACATATCGAAGAGCACAGACACTGGGTCATAATTTTCAATGAGCGTAGAACATAGATGAGGCTTACTAAGTACTCAAATTACTAGAACAAGTAGCCTGTCAGGCCTATCACTTTCACTCGACTTATGAAAAGGAGCCAGTTTCTTATTGCTCACATCGAAACCTCAGGTTCCGTCACACGTCACACTGTAAGTGACAGTCATAGGTACAATTAAGTCATGACGGACTAACTACCCATAGTCGAGAGGAACGTGCAGGGATGAATGCAAGTCCTTCTTAGTGTACAAGCGTAATTAAAAGATTCAATCAGTCACATACGAGGGTAAGTCAATTATTATCAGCCATTCAGTTATATATTTTTTTTTTATTTTGGTAGTACTGTCATTCTACGTTGATGACGCATGTGTTGTTTATTTTTTTTTTATATCTTTGCAGTTTTCAAGCTCCTAGGTTAGTTTCGTTATCGCTGCCGTGCTGTTAATCATGGCTGCTCCGCTATCTATTTGCACCAAAGAAGAGCAACGTTCAGTGATCCGTTTTTCTGGTCGGAAGGCGTATCAGGGGTCGAAATTCATCTAAGACTTTCGGTACAGTACGGGAACAGTGTTTTGCCACAACGGAGTGTCGCTAAATGGATTGAAAAATTCCAAAATGGTCGCACAAGTGTTACGCGCGATGAAGGAGCCGGACGACCGTCTAGCGCCACAAATGAAGAAACATTGAGCGTTCACGTGAAATGATTCTCTTAGACAGACGATTAACTATTGACGAAGTGGCATATCGTCTGCAAATTAGTCACGGTTCTGCCTACGAAATCATACACAACAGACTTGTGTTTCATAAAGTTTGTGCAAGATGGGTCCCAAAACAACTCGCACAGATGCATAAACAAACACGCTTGGACATCTGAGAGAAAAAAAAAATTGGATCGCTATGGTAACGAAGGGGACAACTTCTAGCTGAACGGGGTGGCCGAGCGGTTCTAGGCGCTACAGTCTCGAACCGCGAGACCGCTGCGGTCGCATGTTCGAATCCTGCCTCGGGCATGGGTGTGTATGAATGGATTGCGAGGCCGCTAGGATCGCAGGTTCGAATCCTGCCTCGGGCATGGGTGTGTATGATATCCTTAGGTTAGTTAGGTTTAAGTAGTTCTAAGTTCTAGGGGACTAATGACCTATGTAGATGGCTCAAATGGCTCTGAGCACTATGGGACTCAACTTCTGAGGTTATCAGTCCCCTAGAACTTGAGTATTGCTCATCAGTGTGGGATCCGTACCAGATCGGTCTGACGGAGGAGATAGAGAAGATCCAAAGAAGAGCGGCGCGTTTCGTCACAGGGTTATTTGGTAACCGTGATAGCGTTACGGAGATGTTTAATAAACTCAAGTGGCAGACTCTGCAAGAGAGGCGCTCTGCATCGCGGTGTAGCTTGCTCGCCAGGTTTCGAGAGGGTGCGTTTCTGGATGAGGTATCGAATATATTGCTTCCCCCTACTTATACCTCCCGAGGAGATCACGAATGTAAAATTAGAGAGATTAGAGCGCGCACGGAGGCTTTCAGACAGTCGTTCTTCCCGCGAACCATACGCGACTGGAACAGGAAAGGGAGGTAATGACAGTGGCACGTAAAGTGCCCTCCGCCACACACCGTTGGGTGGCTTGCAGAGTATCAATGTAGATGTAGATGTAGAAGTTAAGTCCCATAGTGCTTAGAGCCGTTTGAACCATTTTGACAACTTCTTAGACAGGATCATTACTGGTGACGAAACATGGGTCCATCACCACGAGCCGGAGAGCAAACGGTAGAGTATAGAATGGAGAATATCCAAATTCGCTGTGCAAGAAAAAGTTCAAGACCCAACCGACCGCAGGAAAACTGATGCTTTCGGCTTTTTGGGGCGCACAAGGTCCAGTACCGGAACACTATGGGGAAATGGGCACAACAATGTACAGTGTACCTTACAGTGAGATGGTTACCGCCTGGCTAAAGCCTGCAATTCTAAGCAAACACCGAGGATTGTTGTCAAAAGGTGTTGTGTTGTTGCACTACAATGCCCGTCCGCACACTGCTGCCCACACTGCTGAAACGCTCCATAAACTCAAATTTAAAGTACTGAATCATCCTCAATGTAGTCCCGATCTTGCCCCTTCTGACTATCACTTGTTTGGTCCACTCAAACAGGCATGAAAGGGCCGTCGATTTGCCTCGGACGAAGCAGTGAAAGAAGCGGTGCATTCCTGGCTCGCAGCTCAGTCGAGAACCTTCTTTTATGAGGGCATCAGGAAGCTTGTACAACGATGCACCAATTGCGTTGAAACGCAAGGAGAATGTCGAAAATGATGTTCTTGTAAGTTTCCTATTCGATAACAATAAAATTTTATAGCTACTTTGCGGATAATAATTGACTTACCCTCGTAATTTTCTGCTTTTCGGCTGACTGACGCCCGAGGCTCGTCTGCTGACAGAAACTCTCTAACTGATGAATACTGCCCTGCTCGTCAACTGGCTGGGGATGCTTGCTTATAGATGGTACGTGACCGCGCCGCGCTAAAGCCGCAATCAGTCAGCTTGCAATCAGCGGTTTCATAATGCTCGCGACCTCATATTGGTCTGGCAAAAGCGACAATCACTGTTCATCTCCGTTAGGTTTCCAGGCTCTACTTGTTAAAATTCGTACCAAAATGAGTTATTATTTTTTTGTTGGCAATCCCTTCATGATTCGGCCATTACAGCGGAACCGCTGCTCGTCTCAGAAGACGAAGTGGTGCTGCCGCTGCTGTGTGCGGTGATGTCGCTGGGCGCACCACTATCAACGTGCCACACTCTGCTGAAACTTCAAGGCTAGTCGCAACAGTCTGCACCACGTGGCATACGTCGTCGCGCGCTCCATTTGGATTCTTGTCTTCTGGCAAACAGGTCTGTTCAGAGGACAATCCACGGCTGAGTGATCTTATAGAAGCACTATCGTATGGTGCCGATGAGATCCTGCTCAAAACAAAGATTACGTATTCGTTTGACAGTAGTGGCATTCCGACCAAACCCTGAGCAACACTGGCCATACGGCGGAGCAATAAACTGCAGTCTCGCTAGGCAACTGTCATACTGTTGACAAGTTCCAATACGAGCTGGCAGACGTTACGCCTTCTTGCAGGAAGCATAAGACGTTATATTCACATTAAAAAATTCAAACGTAATTTCTGACTATTCTGATGTAAGGAAATATTATTATTATTATTATTAAGCATCAGATTGAGAAGGGAAAGCAACATATACTTGTGTGGCTCCCTTTCCCATTTAGGAAGTGCCGCGTACCATTGGGGAACAGTGAGGCTTTGTGCAACCGATGTGCGATTTGAGATGTAAAGTTTGCTAAGAAATTCCCGGACGTCACTCGCACTGAAAATGTACCTAAGGGGCAGTTTAAAACTTAGTTTGAAGGGTATTACAAGGGGGGAATACAAGTAGTATCTTAACGTCGGCCTCGACTGTTCTGTCCACACAATGACACGTCGGATGCGGTTGGCTCTGTGAAAAAACTTCGCACATAGAAAGTAAATGATTAACGTTGTCCAACTATCAAAGGAAAACACCAGTTCAGAGCAATTGACACTATAATTGCGAGCTTGGCTTTAACACACATACAACACGTTAACACTTACGTCAATAACAATGACAGAGCCTGAGTGGTTTGTTATGTCCATTAAAGTTTATAAATCACGTAGCAATGTCCATTCATTAACCACTCTGTGTTTTTCACACATACTAGTCTCACATGCAACAAAATAACAGTATTTCTCAATAGATTTAAACAAATTATAAATTTTATAATGACGCCTATGTAATTGTGCGTCCGTATTATACAGGAGATAAAAAGAGAGTGATATCGTCCGGCAGTGGACGATGGGTTGCGCGCTTGTTTATTGTAATATTCAAATGTCTTCAGAGTCTGTCTTTAATATCGATGTTTTTACATGCGCGCTGAAATAGTCTATAGTTTCTTTGTCGCGTCAGTAGCGCTGGATTCATTTCTTCTTGTAAGTCGTCAAAATACATCATTACAATGTGTAGTTAAATATTACACATTGGCACATAAATGGCTATTGGCCTCTTTCATTATTCAAATCAGAGTTTTATGTGAAACGATGTGGCGGTGTGAAAATACAACATCTCAGTAACAAACGCACTGCGTAATCTTTCGTTGTGCACAGAATGTACACTGCCTGACAAACAAAAAGAAAAAGATACACTCAGAGGCAAGGTGCAAACAAAATGAAACTTCACCGAGTTGGTAGGCTATGTGACGTTTTATCATTGATTACAAAATCGACTAAAATTTTGAAAGAAATTGGAAGTATAAGCACACCTATCAGTACAACACTGCACTCTCTCTGTATTCCGCCGTAACGAAAGCGCCGGCACGAAGATGAACGACCGAGCAGAGAAGGCAGTGAGACGGCGACAGCCAACTGCCCGCTGACTACGACCGCATTACGACAGCAGCGTCCTCTGCAAGAAGAGAATATAAGCGCCGCTCCTGCCAGCCTTGGGGACATTAGAAGACGGAGACTAACAGAGAGGCCTAGGTGAGCAGTGATAACAACGATAGCAGTGACCTATGAGCGAGTGTGAATCCTTACATGGACATTGTATATAGCGAAGGACACTGACTGTTTACATGTATCCGATCGCTTGCGATAACTCGTTGTAAATCCGAAGTTAAGTATTATCAAACTTCCTCACTGTAGTAAAAACTATTAATGTGATTTGCACGAATTTTTGTATAGATATGCGACAAGGCAGCATTCTTAAGGTACCCTGTAAGAGACGAGTGGACAGGACACCAGACTCTGGCTTGGATGCATTCACTGATTCAGTTGGGAATTCAGAATGAGATTTCCACTCTGCAGCGGGGTGTACGCTGATATGAAACTTCCTGGCAGATTAAAACTGTGTGCCGGATCGAGACTCGAACTCGGGACCTTTTTCGTTCGCAGGCAAGTGCTCTACCAAAGGTCCAAAGGTCCCGAGTTCGAGTCTCAGTTCGGCACACAGTTTTAATCTGCCAGGAAGTTTCAGTTGGGAATTGTTTAATAACACCGTTGCATCCTCTCCCGAGGCAAGTGACCCATAACTGTTGTAACTGGTCTTCGATATCCTGGTTGCTGCCAAGAGGAGGTCCCAGCAGGTTCCACACAGTACTATCAGGGAAAAATCTGGAGTTCAAGCCGGCCAATATCATGCTGTTTTATAGAGCATTGTTATATGTAAGGACGAACAATGTCCTCTTGAATAAGGACACCACAGTAATGTTGTGTGAAGTCGCAGAAAAACCGTGAGGTTCTGTCACGCCACCAGAGGTCCTCCATCACTATCAGCTGTGGCTCCAATGGCTCCTCACACCATGACTCTTCGAAACGTAAGAAGAATAGGACCTCTCTCGAGGCTGTTGCCATAATCGCCAACAATTATCATCCATGATAATGCAGAACCACGATTCCTCGCTGAACACAATGCGATGCTATTCATCAGCAGTCCGTAGTACCTCGTCGCGGTTCCATTCCAAACCCAGCCTTGCGGAACAGAAGAGAAGCATTTGACATGTGGTGTTGCAAACGAATGTTGAAAATTAGGTGGACTGATAAGGTAAGGAGTGAGGAGGTTCTACGCAGAATTGGAGAGGAGGGGAATATGTGGAAAACACTGACAAGGAAAAGGGGCAGGATGATAGGACATCAGCAATGAACTGCATGGTACTAGAGGGAGTGGTAGAGGGCAAAAGTTGAAGAGAAAGACAGAGATTGGAATACATCGAACAAATAATTGAGGACGTAGGTTGCAAGTTCTGCTCTGAGATGAAGAGGTTGGCGCAGGGGAGGCCGCATCAAAGCAATCAGAAGACTGGTTACTAAAAAAAAAAAACATCCAGGTGGCGTGTCAGCAGATGGACATAGCAGAATAGAGAGTAATAAGAGGGACTGTGGAAAAACGAGACGCACAAAAAGGAGGAGGAGATGTGTGCGACAAATGTGACATAAGCACACATGGACGAAGCTGCAGGTAAAAAGCTAGAACGTATATATTCATTTAAGAAATACATAATTTCGTAAGAATGTTTAAAATCTGTTGAGAAATTTCATATACACAAGACCAAAAAGCAGAAAATAATTATGTAAACAAAAATAAATTTTAATATAGGACGCTTTTAAAAAGCATAAAATAATTTCTCCTAGCCCTGAAGTTATCTCTAATCCCATACTGTTAGTCCTGAAAATTTGTGCCAGCGAATTTTTAATTATTTACGCATGACTTCAGATTTATAACAAAAAATGTGGGGCACGTGCAGTAGCTAATATAAAGGGAGAACAAAAGTTTCAGTTCGGAGGCCGTACAGTTCAGAATCTGTAGGTCAACCAGTATCAAACACGGGGCTTAATTTGAGGAAGAAATTTCTGAGAATGTACGTTTGAAATACATCATTGTATGGTAGTGGAACATCGGCTTTGGGAAAACCGGAAAAGAAGAGAATCGAACTATTTGAGATTTGGTCTACAGAAGAATGATGTAAATTAGGTGGACTGATAAAATAAGGAATGTGGAAATTCTCCGGAGAGTCGACATATAAAGGGATATACGGAAAACACTGTCAAGAAGAAGGGACAGGACATCACGCAGTAACTTCCATGTTACTAGAGGGAACTGCAGAGGGTAAAAACTGTAAATAAAGACAGAGATTGGAATACTTCCAGCAAATAATTGAGGAATTATGTTGCAAGTGCTACTCTGAGAGAAAGAGGTTGGCGCAGGAGGGGAATTCATGGCGGGCCGCATCAAACCAGTCAGAAGACAGATCGCTCAGATAAATTAAAAAAAAAAGTGTTGTGCTGTGAATGGCAGCCTATTCTTGGGATGGCAAATCCCTATTCTTCCTGCTGCTTGTCTTCGACCAGTGGCATAGGATGACACACAAGGTTGCAGCAGTCCATGACTTGTTATTGGATGGCTGGTGCAGATGTGAAGGAGTTAAAACGTGCTTCACCACAAGGGTGGTCAGACGATTCAGACCGAAACTTGGACGATGAGCACGCGTGCCCTCTCATTCCCGCAATCACATCCGAATGCCCCGTACATCTGGATACTGCACGATTCGGTCCACAATGAGGCCCCTTTCCAATCTGTCAAGTGGTGATAACGCCGTTTCATACGATACGGTGTCTCCATGTCCTTGACAGGTATCGCTCACCGTCTGGCCCTGTTCACGCCCTTTATATACGCCAACAGGCCGGGTAACAACAGTAAACCAGAAGAGTACTAATGCACTTTGCTGGCCATTTGGCCTGTTACAGAGAATTTCAACTCTAGCCATTTACATACCCGCTGATGACGTGTGCGTATACAAAGTTGCACTGACGTCCGACAATGCCTTCTCTGTGCTTTATTCTTTTAGTCATGCAGTGAAGATGGGTCACTCCTAATTCCTTGTGTTGTTTCGTTGAGGTGCCAATTGTAACCTCGACAGGGACTGTCGCGGGGTTGCCGCTAATGAAAACGCGGCGGGACCGACGGTGGCCGGCCACGGTGGCCGAGCGGTTCTAGGCGCTCAGTCCGGAACCGCGCGACTGCTGCGGTCGCAGGTTCGAATCCTGCCTCGGGCATGGATGTGTGTGATGACCTTAGGTTAGTTAGGTTTAAGTAGTTCTAAGTTCTAGTGGACTGATGACCACAGATGTTAAGTCCCATAGTGCTCAGAGCCATTTGAACCATTTTTGGACCGACGGTAGCGGCCCGCGAACAAACAAGATGTACGAACGGGAATGGAAGGACAAACACGACGACGTACAACCGAGCAAGACACCAAGATCAATGGTAAGTACTAAGCAACGAGGTCACAATAGACAACCTCACGAAATCAAAACAACGCCCACTCGTAAACGGGAAGTAAGCACACGCAACGTAAACATGATGTCTGTAAGCGAGATGTCAACTGAATCAACGTGAATACCAGACTGACTCGCTGAGTTTTTTTCCCTTTATTGAGTTTCGATTTCGCCCCCTTCGATTCCCCCTAAAGGGGGCGCGCTGGCAGCAGCTTATTACGCCGCTCTTCAGCCTACAGAATATGTTTTTAAAAAATGAAGATAATAAAAAAATAATAACAGTTGACGATAAAATCGGTGACTTAAAGGTAAAATGGCAGAAAATTCTGGAGCTTAAAACATAAAACACACGGTTGATGATGCTAATAAAATACACAGAAAGCAGAAAAATAATAGACAGACAATTAAAAAACACGGCGACAGTCTGGGTTCTGTTCGCAAGAGATATAAAATGCACACCCAGCGACAGCATGATTTCTGTTCGCAACACTGTGGAAAGACGCACAACACTGAACACTCACTTAAACACTGCACTAAAAAGTTGGCACAAATATGACATACGACACCCGAGAGCAGGTGGCGGGAAACTGGTCAGATGACTCGCTGAGTGAGATGCAGCCGCATAAATACACGACAGGATATGTCACTATTGGCCGTTGGGACCACGTGCTCCACAGTGGCGCCCTCACGTTAGATTCTGGGTCAGTTCCATGCCGTCTGGTGCGGATTCGAAACCTGTGGTGCTAGGAACCAGGCTAATCATCTGTGTATGCAAACGCACACTGAGGTGACAAAAGTCTTGGCATACATCATAATATCTATCGGATCTGCTTTTGTCCGTCGTAGTGCAGCAGCTCGAAGTGGCATGGGTTCAACAAGTCGTTGGAAGTCCCCTACAGAAATAATGAGCCACGTTGTCTATACAGTCATCTATCTATCTATCTATCGCTTGTGCCTTGTCCCGCGGTTACGCAGGGTCGGCCATGGTTAACCGGATGTGGCATGTTAATTGTAAGGGGTGGCCGGATGCCCTTCTTGCCGCCTCCCGTACCCCCCAGGACAGAATTAGTGTACCACAGCTGTCTGTGTCTTGTGTAAATCGTGACATAGTGTGAATGTGTTTCAAATGTCTGTGAGTAGTGTAACTGAGGCGGGGCGTGGGGACCAGCCCGGTATTCACCTAGTAGGATGTGGAAAACCGCCTAAAAACCACACCCAGGCTGGCCGACACACCGCCCGTCGTCGTTAATCCGCCGGGCGGATTCGATTCGGGGCCGGCGCGCCTACCCGAGTCCGGGAAGCAGCGCTTTAGTTCTCTCGGCTATCCTGGCGGGTGTTGTCTATACAGTCGTCTATAATTACGAAAGTGTTGCCGGTGCAGGATTTTGTACACGAACTGACCTCTCGATTATAGCCCATAAATATTCGATGGGATTCATGTTGGGAGATCTGTGTTGCTAAATCATCCATTCGAGTTGTCGAGAATGTTCTTCAAAACAGTTGTGGTTCACTGTGGCCCGGTGACATGGCGCATTGTCATCCATAAAAATTCCATCGTTTAATACTGCTAATGGTCTCCAAGTAGCTGAACATACCCATTTCCAGTCCTTCCCAGTCGTCTAACGTCCAATCGACATAGTGACGAGCCCAGGAGAGGCTTTGCACTCGATATCCTGCTGTTAGCAAAGGCACTCGCGTCGATCATCTACTACCAGTAGCCCATTAACGCACGATTTCGCGGCACTGTCCTGACGTATAGGTTCGTCTTACATCGCACATTGATTTCTGCGGCTATTTGATGTGGTGTTACTTGTCTGTTAGCACTGACAACTCTGAGCAAACAACGCTGCTCTTGGTCGTTAAGGAAGGCAGTCGGCCACTGCGTTGCACGTGGTGTGAGTGATGCCTGAAATACGCTATTCTCGGCACACTCTTGACACTGTGAATCTTAGAATACTGAATTCCCTAACGATTTCCGAAATGGAATGTCCAATGCATCTAGGTCTCACTACCATTTCGCGTTCGAAGTCTGTTAATTCCCACAGTGCAGCCATAATCACATTAGGAATCTTTTCACAAGAATCACATGAGTACAAATGACAGCTCCGTCAATGCTCTTATACACCTTGACTACGCTATTCTACAGCCGCCTGTATATGAGCATATCGCCATCCAATGACTTTGCCACCCCAGAGTGACTCTGCAATTTTAATTGCCAGTAGTGTATTAGATGTGGAAGCGATACTGCACAAGAATAAGCAGTTAAAGTAACTTCTATTTTCAGAAGTTGGGGCCTCACAGCTCGTAACCACACACACCTAAAACAGTTTTGCATCACCTCAGTTTCCAGAACTCCTCAAGATAGACATAAACTGTGGACGTTGTATCACAGCCACAGTAACTTAAACTGTTCAGGGATGTCACTAAAACCGCCCAAAGGTGTAAACAACCACGCATGAGCAGCCCTTGTTAGACGGAGGGGATTCGACAGCCGATCAGTACCAGTCATTCTACCAGGAAGGAGGTACACTGCTCGTGTTGTCTGTAGTTCAACCAAGCCTAGACGGTCAATACCACGGTACGATCGCGTCTGCATTGTTACTTTGTACCAGGAAGGGAAGGGAAGTGTCCAGGCATCTCGGAGTGTACGAAAGCGATGTTTTTCGGACGTGGTGGAGATATAAAGAGACAGGAACTGTCAATGACATGTCTCGCTGAGGCCGCCCAAGGGCTCCTACTTCAGTGCATGACCGCTACCTACGGATTACGGCTCGGAGCAACACTGACAGCAACGCCACCATGTTGAATAATTCTTTTCGTGCAGCTATAGGACGTCGTGCTACGACTCAAACTGTGCGCAATAGGCTGCATGATGCGCAACTTCATTCCCAACGTCCAAGGCGAGGACTATCTTTGCAACCACGATACCATGCAGCGCGGTACAGCTGAGCCCAACAACATGTCGAATGGACCGCTCAGGATTGGCATCACTTTCTCTTCAGCAATGAGTGTCGCATATGCCTTCAACCAGACAATCGTTGGCGACGTGTTTGCAGGCAACCCGGTCAGGCTGAACGCGTTAGACACACTGTCCAGCGAGTGCAGCAAGTTAGAGGTTCCCTGCTGTTTTGGGGTGGCGTTATGTGGGACCGACGTACGCCGCTGGTGGTCATGGAAGGTGCCGTAACGGCTGTACGATACGAGTGCCATCTTCCAACCGATAGTGCAACCATATCGGCATCATATTGGCGAGGCATTCGTCTTCATGGACGACAATTCGCGCCCCCATCGTGCACATCTTGTGAATGACTTCCTTCGGGATAACGACATCGCTCGACTAGAGTGGCCAGCATTTTCTCCAGATATGAACCTTATCGAACTTACCTCTGATAGATCGAAAAGGGCTCTTTATGGACGCCGTGATCCACGAACCACTCTGACGGATCTATGCCTAATCGCCGCTGAGGAGTGGGACAATCTGGACCAACAGTGCCTTGATGAATTTGTGGATAGTATGCCACGACGAATACAGGCATGCTTCAATGCAAGAGGACGTATTAGAGGTACCGGTGAGTACAGCAATCAGAAACACCGCCTCTGATGATCTCGCTGTGTGGTGGTACAACATGCAATGTATGGTTTTCATGAGCAATGAAAAGGGCGGAAATGATGTTTATGTTGATCTCTACTCCAATTATCTGTACAGGTTCCGGACCACTCGCAACCGAGTTGATGCAAAACTTTTTTTGGTGTGCGTATTTGAAGAACGTCACGGTTTACTTCCAGGCGCTGCTGATAAAATGTCTTTGTTGTGCAACCAGTTGCTGTCACGGACCATCATGAGGGTCATAAAACATTTAAAACATCGTACTAGGCCATATAAAAATCAATGTCGTCAGATAATAAAATGCATGACTTGATCTGTCACAAAATGTAACAGACAGTGCACACAATCATGCTATAGCAATAGGCAGCCTTAATGCTATGATGGGAGGAATTCTACATACCCTGTCGACAAGCTTGCATATGCAAGTAGAATGCCCCCGTTCATAGCGTTAATGCTGGTTGTTGATACAGAATGTATGTATGCGCTGTGTGGCACGCGTTATGATTATGATTGTAATTTATATTGCTATGTAACCACAGTGATGTATTCATATATTTTATTATCCGGTGCGGTTGAGAGTATATCGTGTAGTATGACGTTTAAGTGCTTTTATGGACCTGATGATGCTCCGTTGTTGAAATTGATTATTCAATAAAAAATTTTATCTACAGCACTTAGCAGTAAATCATGATTTCGTCAAACCTAATTTATATTTACTATATATGAAGTAACGGTTGGAGGAAGGAAGGAATAAGATCCATCGACTACCTTAGAGGTGATTCATAAGCTCAGACTGTCGGAGGATGGGAAGGAAGTCGGCCATGTTTTTATAAGAAACTGGCCATGAATAATGTAAGAAAATCACGAAAAACCCCAATTCTTGAAGGCTAGGAGGAGATGCAAACCGCCGTCATCCCGGACACCACTGTCTCATCACTGCTCCAGCACGCTCGCTAATGGTCCGCAACGCTTTAAGTGTCTCGCCAATTTATTCTAAATTTTCGCCGTGTTATGAAATTAGAGGTTACTGATGTTAATGAGTATCTAAGCTTCACATCGATTGGCAACGGATAAAGTTAAGTCACGAATGCACCTAGCGGATTTACACGAGTAAATGTGCCGTGGGAAGAGTTTCGGGTCTCGTCACAACTTCGGTTTTATTAAACAGACCATTAGCTGGAAGAACAGCAGCATACTAAACATCGCAGTTAAAGCAGTGCACAAGAACATGTAATTTTTAAAGCTTCACTTACATAAGAGACCAAAAATATTGAAGATGCTGCAGCGTTATCATCATCATTGCCATTATAACCATCATCGATATCTTCTTTGCTATCATGATCACCCAGTTGTCATTCAGTGCCGGATAAACGCCTGCTCTGGACTTTCTCCATGCATGAAGTTGAGGATACATATCCTAACTTTGCTCTTGCCTGTTTTCTAAAGTCAAGCACCCACTTTCCATTAAGTAGACGTCTCTCGTGTTTTCTTGACATGACGATGCTGTACTTTCGGGTGCTCAGCCAAGTTTTTTTCAGCACGATATTTCTGCAACTGATCCCGTCATATGCTTCAAGTGCTGCTAACTGTCTTATGATTGTATTCACTGTCCTAAGAAACACAGCTCGCAGCGCCTGAAGAGGGCGACTGGGCGTGTCGTGCAAATAATGTCCAGATGAACGGAAACAAGTATTCAGACACCTGAAAGGACGGCAATAATCGCGGTCCTATCTGATATCTTCTGACTTGGTCACTGTCCTACTCCATCTCTTCGCCTGGCTGTATATCTCGCACAGTATAATTCGTGCTAATTACGGTCATAGTTGCGTCTCCCACTTCTTTTCACTAATCAATTTGTTTTGACTTCAGACGATTGTAATCGGTAATAACACGGTGGATCTTCTCTTTTTTTCTGTCTTCCGACATATTTGATCTGTACCGCCAAGGATTCCTAAAAAGTGTCAATCTCTTCAACTCAGATTAACACTTGTATCCCACGTCCACAACTAGTACTTGGATGTGGTTCAACCTCTCCCTGCTCTGTTAACACATGTCCAACCATTCTGTCGTTGTTAGTGTTTTTCTTATGTTCCTTTCTTCGCCTAGTCAGATGCAACAGTTTTTGATGTAACTGAAAGAAAAGTACGGAGACGTTACACGAGTGTATTACTGCAGAAGACGTTGGTTAAGACAAGGGGCATGATTGGAACGATTTTTCCGTTTAATACCCGGTATTGCTGAGTTTCAGAAGGAAATAAGTAAACAGGAATGGAAATTGGAACATCCACGACAGATTGAAGACCTCTCACTTTAAGTGGACTTGACTGGACATAACAACAATAAGACACTGCAAGGTGGGAAACAACTTCTTTCTGATTTGGTGAGAATGCGTTTAAAAAGATCATGGATGAGTGAAAGGGGCACTTTCTGACTACGAAACTGTCCGTTTCCCTGAGTCCAGAGGTATTGAAGAAAAGGGAATTTTGGAGAATTCAATATGGCGTTGAAAGAATTTCAGGAATAACTTTCTAAATGGTTTGAGGACACTGCCAATCTTGTATCTGTTTTTAAGTTGCTCTTGAGGTCGTCCGCCACTTCAGTTGAAAGCACCCCTGGACATACGGAGATGGAACCGTTAGATCTGCAATGCAATTCCCTTTTCAAACTCTTTTACGATAGAACAGTCAAAGAGTTCTGCATCGTTTTCCCCCATAATGAGGTTGCAAAGGTAATAGCTACAATGTTTCGACCAACATATGCCTATGAAATGTTTTTTTTCGCCGTGAAACTAATAGAGTCACGATTACGTGGCAACCCAAGTAACAAAAATCTGCGAAATCGTCTGCATTGTAACAGATATAGCCGCGCGGAGTAGCCGTGCGGTCTGGGGCGTCATGTCACGGTTGGCGCGGCTCGCCCCGTCGGAGAATCGAGTCCTCCCTCGGGCATGGGTGTGTGTGTTGTCCTTAGCGTAATTTAGATAGATTAGGGAGATGAAGAAGCTTACACAGGATAGAGTAGCATGGAGAGCTGCATCAAACCAGTCTCAGGACTGAAGACCACAACAACAACAACAACAAGTAGTGCGTAAGCCTAGGGACAGATAACCTCAGCAGTTTGGTCCCATAGTCCTTACCATAAATTTCCAATTTCCGTACCAGGTATAAATTTTGTTCTGTCCTCATGCAAATCGTTCATTGTTCCTGGCGCCATTGCATGACCAACTAAATGCGACACATTCGCAGTTTCTTCTCTCCCCTCTCTTCCCACTCACACAGTACGGCGTGATAGTGGGGGAACTGTGCAGCCAGGCGACGGAACTCTGCATGCTTGCGGAATTCTTGACCTCAAATCTTAGGCAGTGACAGCAGTCACATACGTGATAACCTGCGTACTTTGCATAGGATTGATTTCATATTCTGTCATATTAACAGAAATATGACTTTAGTTGCATTTTAGGTATCCATACAGTTGCTTGCTTTCTAGATGTACATCAAGCTGAAATTCATAAAGAATTTGTAAGTGACATACATATCACTGATACAGCGATGCATAATATGTCACTGAGGGTGGGTTATACTTTCGAATACTGGTATGGCTAGTTAACATTTCAGTTGCAGCTGATAGTGTTTAGAAGATGTCCTCTAACAAACATCTAAACCCTGCGGAGCAACAAACATTCACGACTTTAGGTATGTGTTTCATTAAAAAACAATGTGCGTGTGGTGTGAGTAGTGAGCACAGTGACTGAGACATGAGTGAACAGTGTAGATTTTCCTTTTACATTATTAAATTACTTCTTTGCAAAACAGAATTGTACACGGGATAGACCGAATGAAGCAGTACCTTTTCAGACATTCTGGCCTTGTATTTGGGAGGTTCTTCACCCGGCCATCCTGATTTTAAGTTTCCCAGGTTCCTAAACTATACCAGGTAAATGCCCGGAAGGTTCCTAATACGAGGCCACAGCAAATTACTGCCCAATCCTGGCCAAAGTAGACCTGTAAGTATGAAAATGCCAGTATATATTGATTACATTATTTTTGTTGTTCTTAAATTGTAATAACAAGACATGGTCAGTATCCATGTAAAAGTGATCTACAGATGAATAAAACTACTACTACTACTACTAGTAGTAGTAGTAGTAGTAGTAGAAGTAGTTGTAGTAACAGTAGTGAAATTAGATACTGGATTGTAAGGCGTATCCAGCAATACATATAAACCAGAATCCCAATTCAGTTAAGATGAGGAGTCAGCTGGTTTTCGTTATGAAGAATCTATCTGAAAAGAAGTGGGATGATGAACCAATAACCAATGATGAAATGCTTTTGATTTCTTTAAGACAGTATAAAGTGCGACAATAAATAGCACAGGAGGCAATTCGTTAAAGATGAACGGAGGGAAGTGAAGCTGGTCACTATAGAATCCAATCGGATGATTAACAAATGTGGTCTAATACAGGATGTTACAAAAAGGAACGTCCAAACTTTCAGGAAACATTCCTCACACACAAAGAAAGAAAATATGTTATGTGGACATGTGTTTGGAAACGCTTACTTTCCATGTCAGAGCTCATTTTATTACTTCTCTTCAAATCACATTAATCATGGAATGGAAACACACAGCAACAGAACGTA
This sequence comes from Schistocerca americana, assembly GCF_021461395.2. Taxonomy (NCBI): domain Eukaryota; kingdom Metazoa; phylum Arthropoda; class Insecta; order Orthoptera; family Acrididae; genus Schistocerca; species Schistocerca americana. Next base: position 807,114,753 of record NC_060120.1, on the reverse strand, counting down.
CCAGCGTGACATCAAACACTTTGTTACAGGAAATGTTCAAAATGTCCTCCGTTAGCGCGGATACATGCATCCACCCTCCGTCGCATGGAATCCCTGATGCGCTGATGCAGCCCTGGAGAATGGCATATTGTATCACAGCCGTCCACAATACGAGCACGAAGAGTCTCTTACATTCGGTACCGGAGTTGCGTAGACAAGAGCTTTCAAATGCCCCCATAAATGAAAGTCAAGAGTGTTGAGGTCAGGAGAGCATGGAGGCCATGGAATTGCTCCGCCTCTACCAATCCATCGGTCACCGAATCTGCTGTTGAGAAGCGTACGAAATGAGGATTGACACATTGTTGGATGAACCATTCGCAGAAGTGTACCCGTGGAGGCCAATCAGCTGCTGATAGTGCCTGCACACGCTGTAAATGGTACGGAAACAACTGGTTCTCCCGTAGCACTCTCCATACAGTGATGTGGTCAAAGTTACCTTGTACAGCAGCAACTTCTCTGACGCTGACATTAGAGTTATCGTCAACTGCACGAAGAATTGCCTCGTCGATTGCAGGTGTCCTCGTCGTTTTAGGTCTTCCCCAGTCGCGAGTCATAGGTTGGAATGTTCCGTGCTCCCTAAGACGCCGATCAATTGCTTCGAACGTCTTCCTGTCGGGACAACTTCGTTCTGGAAATCTGTCTCAATACAAACGTACCGCGCCACGGCTATTGCCCCGTGCTAATCCATACATCAAATGGGCATCTGCCAACTCCGCATTTGTAAACATTGCACTAACTGCAAAACCACGTTCGTGATGAACCCTAACCTGTTGATGCCACGTACTGATGTTCTTGATGCTAGTACTGTAGAGCAATGAGTCGCATGTCAACACAAGCACCGAAGTCAACATTACCTTCCTTCAATTGGGCCAACTGGCGGTGAATCGAGGAAGTATAGTACATACTGACGAAACTAAAATGAACTCTAACATGGAAATTAAGCGTTTCCGGACACATGTCCACATAACATCTTTTCTTTATTTGTGTGTGAGGAATGTTTCCTGGAAGTTTGGCCGTACCTTTTTGTAAAACCCTGTATAATTGCGTAGGTTTCCGCGGCCAGAGTCACTTGACATAAAAGTTTTCTGGGTTTGGTACCGCGTCATAATGTAAAAACTACTGCTGCTGGGGAAAAACCAACGTTTCGGCCACGATTGCGGGGCCAGACGAAGACCGCTACAATCGAGGCCGAAACGTTGGTTTTTCCCCAGCAGCAGTAGTTTTTACATTATGACGCGGTACCAAACCCAGAAAACTTTTATGTCGACTGTGCTCTAGTTTACTGGCCAACATGTGAGTTCAGCCAGTTTCTCATGATCAATTATACAAATGCTGGGCTGGTTCTCAAATTCAACCATAGAAAGTGCTCTACGCAAACCATCAAAATACGATAACACACAGAACTAAAGTTTACACGATTCGCAGTCAGATGGAGGACAGGAGCTCCATTCCTTAGATTACGTTGATGAGTGTGGCGTCAGGAAAGACAATCGGCAAGAACGTTTTGTTCTTACACGTAGTATTGGCTCTCGTTCTGTCTGTCTCCGCTGAGTGGGTCACACTGACCTTAATCAAGCGTTAAGTATTTGTTGTAACTCAAACTACAGTATGCCGGCCGAAGTGGCCGTGCGGTTAAAGGCGCTGCAGTCTGGAACCGCAAGACCGCTACGGTCGCAGGTTCGAATCCTGCCTCGGGCATGGATGTTTGTGATGTCCTTCGGTTAGTTAGGTTTAACTAGTTCTAAGTTCTAGGGGACTAATGACCTTAGCAGTTGAGTCTCATAGTGAACAGAGCCATTTGAGCCATTTGAGCCAAACTACAGTATGGCACTGAACTGTGGTATGTTGTATGACATTTGCTTTCCTATTTCGAAAAATTATTTTGACTGCCTTCTAAAAAGATTTCTCAGTGTCTGATGAGTGTTGATTTTGTACAGTATGGCAGTAATATTTGTTTTTCTAGTTTGTGCTAGTATAGTCCTTCGGCGATGAAATTCAGTGTAGCGTAGGTGTCTTTCATTTCTTGAAATACGGGGTGGTTATAATTAAAGTTAACTCATTTAACACGTTACAACATGGAAAATAACTACCGTACGAGTACCAAACTTGGTAGCATTAATGTCCAGAGTATGGGTCGTATGATTTCCATTCCTCACACCGCCACCGTCCAGTTTCAGTTGCCATGGTCAGTCATCATGATTCATAGTCCCATACACCTGACCAGTGGCACTGCACTTGTTGACGTGTCAGCACGAGCTTGGGCAAAAGGTCCAGGGCATTATTGGTGAAGTTCTACTATCAAAACAACAGTAATGCTGTAGCTGCTCCTCGAGAATATCGCCGGCTAAAAGGATTATGGAATGGTCCTCTCTCCTGCTGTGCGGAGCGTGATGAAGTAGTTCTATTCAAAAAGATTTCGGGCTTGCAGCCGGTCGTCGTTAGCTTCCATCCACGATATTTCGACTGGAAAACTGTCAGCCATCCTCAGGTGAGCCATCGAAGACTGACGAAGACGCCCTCCGTTCCGCAATATATAGCGTCCGCCGTCAGCGCCCTCGCTGGTGAAAATGCAGAACTCAGCTGTCTTAGGCGTTGTCAATTGCCGCGGCCATCGGAGTACTCTGACGTCTTTGTCTGGAGCAAATACTAGAAATGACGGGGTTCCACGCATTATCTAGCTGGTAGCCATTGTCACGGTTCATAAGATTGCTGTTGCTACAGCAGACAACGCTGCGCGCAATTCCCGATCGTCAGGCAGTGTGCATGTTGTGTCATGACAGTTGAGCATCACGTGATCCACCGTACGGAAGGTGCTTCGAACCATCGTCAAATGCTATCCACAAAAGACCCTTACCGTACAGCAGCTTACACCACAGGACGCACAACGACGTGTTTGGCTTCGGTCTCCTCTTCCTCGCAAGGATTGAAGTTGACGAAGTTTGCCCTGGACCATCCTATGGACAGACGAAGCTCATTCTTCTCTGACGGCTGAGAACACACAGAATTTCCGGGTGTCGGAATCTTCACCTCCAGTCGCTGTCCATGAAGTTGCTCTGTATGGTGAACTTGTCACCGTATGGTGTGGCTTCACGGCTACGTTTATAATTGACCCATTCTTTTTTGAACATGTTGGCACTATAGAGTCAAAGACGCAATGTGTGACTAGCCAGCGTTACTGCAATATGCTTCGCCAGCATGTCATACCCGTCCTACTGGAGAGAGACGCATTGAACTCAACAGTTTTCATGCAATATGGAGCCCCACCGCACTTCACCCGTGAAGTTCACCTGACTGTCTTCAACACTTTTGGAAAAGATCGAATTATCAGCCGATCGTTTCCAAATGCTTGGCAGGCACGATCACTTGATCTCACTCCTTGTGATTTCTGGTTGTGGGGCCACCTAAAAGGCAGGGTTTACCAAGAGAACATTCACACATGTGCTGATCTGAAGCGCAGCATATCAAGAGAGGTAGTCAGCATACCTACGGAAATGCTTCGTTCTGCTGTGAAGAATGCAGTCCTGCGCTTTCAGACCCGTCTGGACACTGGTGGGCGCAATACTGAGCCCATTTGTAGCACTAATGGTAGCGGTATGTAATGGTATGACGTACCGTAGCAGCACATTAAAGGTGTCTCGATTGAATTGAGTCTGCATTATTTCTCTTTCCCGTGTCCTTGTCATTAATGCGATCAAGTTTGGTACTCGTACAGTGAGTATGAGAGTTGGCAATACTCTCTTAGGATTTAAAGGTTGTCTACAGCGCGCATACACAATCTCTGGAATCTAAGATATTGTTGTCGCGCTTCACAGCGCACGGATTAATTAGTGGCAGTTTTGAAGCCAGCGTAGGAGCCCGCCTGCTGTGGTGCGCACGTGTATTGGGCGAGGGGTCGTCACCGAGCTGCCGCACTGCCGTGTCCGCCAGCAGCGACACAGGATTTGGTATTTAGTTGACATTTTTTATAATTTACAGCGCGCTTATTAATTTAAAGAAAAGGGTTTGTGTATGTGCGTAGCCGCAGACGGTAATTTTTTGATAATGATAGGAGTTGAATTCTTAAGGGAAACCACTGTTAGGCAAATAGATTAAGTATTGATTTTTGTCATTGATTTCTTTTGTAATTGTCAGGGAATTGTTTCACTATGTATTTAATTGAGAAGTATTTCAGTCTGTCTCAAGAGATTGATTAATTTGTAATATTGCTTTGATGCCACTGGAGGCAGATTTACATGCGAAGCAAGAGCTTCTAGCGTTTTGTTAATTGAATGAGAAAGAATCGCTTTCAGAATATTGTTTTTGAAAAAAGGAATTACTTGTTTGGATTATCATTTATCGAGTTTAGATTTGACTAAACCCTTTCTCTTGAATTATATGTAGTTGTAGTAAGCAGCAGCAAGCGCAGCAACAGCAGGAAAAAAATAGTTCAGATGGCTCTGAGCACTATGGGACTTAACGTCTGAGGTCATCAGTCCCCTAGAACTTAGAACTACTTAAACCTAACTAACCTAAGGATATCACACAAAAAAATGGTTCAAATGGCTCTGAGCACTATAGGACTTAACATCTATGGTCATCAGTCCCCTAGAACGTAGAACTACTTAAACCCAACTAACCTAAGGACAGCACACACATCCATGCCCGAGGCAGGATTCGAACCTGCGACCGTAGCAGTCGCGCGGTTCCAGACTGAAGCGCCTAGAACCGCTCGGCCACACCGGCGGCGCAACAGCAGGAGATGCCATACAGAACATGCATTGCACTCAGCATAAATAATAGGTTTTTTATGTTTTTGTTACATAATGGAATGCAGCAGATCAAGCAGTGGCAGCAAAAAGACCAAGTACGTTATTTGTTGCGCACAGGACCAATTAAAAAAAAGATAAAGTTTAGGCGATCTCTGTAATAGTAAATTTAACAAGGGTACAAGCACGAGATTTTCAGTAGAAAACACGAGATAAGAAGATAGAGCTCGCGGCTTTTAATTAATTTCCGTGTTATAACGTGTTAAATATGGAAAGTTTAATTATAACTATCTTGTGTATACTCGCTGTTCACTGTCGCCTACGTGAAATGTTTCCGGATTTGGCAAATTTGAAAATATCATTTGCCAAATCCTTAAACAGTAGACCATGTATTAGACAAGTTGAATGACAGGGAGAGGAATGTAAGAACTCATATTGATTTCTATAGGTTTTTTACAAACGGTAGACTATAATCAGTTAGTGAGACAGTGTAAGTCCCGTAATTTTTGAATTCGAATTACCCAGGTTGTTGCACCTCCACATCGTATACATTAGACATAGAAGCAATCGGGGACTGCAATAATCTCATCAAGAGTAGTGTTACAGGTTTACAACAATTTGTTTATGCTGCTGGGTTCACCCGAGTGTGCAAGACATGTGCTGTAAGGCCTTGTAATTTGAAATCCGTTTTCTTCCTACCTATTTTTTGTTCTTGGGGAGGGAAATCTAACTAGCAGTAGCTGCAGACGCGAAATTGTGTGCACTTTTTTCTTTGGCGCGGCTGGGTGCGAACGGCAGCATAGCATTACGACTTAATAGCAGGGTCCTGGTGTCGGCACGTTCCCGCGCGCAGTGTGTAAATTTCCGCCCGCTCCAAACCGCAGCGGTCCGTTTTAATCTCCGCCCCAGCCGAAGGCCAAACGGCGAAGCAAGAAACACAGTGGCGGGTGGCCGAGAGGAGGTGTCGAGTGAGATGTGCTGCGTCCGCAGATCTCATTCCCACCAGCACTACAGCGAGAGAGAAGAGAGAGAGAGTCGCAGGCGCATATACGCGTCAATAATGACCGCCATTACGGACCTAGAACAATAGGGGGAAACGCGGAGAGAGTACATATTTGGGCAGCGCAGTAACCGCATCACTGGTCACCGAAATTCCCTCCCGTGCGAGACGGCGGGGCAGCGATCGCGCATTCGTCTCGCGCAGTAAGCACAAACCCGCGCTTCCGAAAAAGGCGTACACGCGTGTTCGTGCGTGCGTGGCGGACGCAGTAACGAGTGCGGTTAAGGACGGAATAGCTACACGGCGGAGGCGGCAGCCTAATGTAATAAGCCCTCGGCCGGAATGGAGACGCTGGAGTCGCCGCCACTGGAACGGGCAGCCCCCTCCAGCAGGCGGCTGCCTCGCACAGTAGCCGTCCTCCAGACGCGGATGAAACTCCGCGATGGCTACGTACCCTCGGAAAGATAACGGGTCCCGCGCCGCTGCCGTAACAATAATTACCCGAATTAGGGTCGGCGGCACCGCACAGGCGTAGCAATCTCGGCGGTAGCCGCGTGTTGCGTGCACGTGTGTGTACAGCACCGCTCCGGCTGATCGCCGGGACGCGATTATGGAGTACGTTTAATAACCAGTTTCTGAGCCGCGTGTGTTGCCCGACACAGTACCGTAACGCAGGTCGTTCCGACAGCTACGGAGATGAGGGGAAAAACAGCACCACTCAACACGTGCTCCGGCCTTCCCCGTAACGTCGGGTAATGAAGGAAAATCTTGTTTGATTTCGGGGTAAGGAGCAGGTGGCCTGCTGAGTACGTCGATTACGAAGCGAAGTAGGATGCCGCTGCAGCAGTAGTGCTGTCGGCTGCCGATATCCCTCCCGGCGATTTCTTTCATTACTGCCTGATCTTAAAGAAGCGAGGTAAATGTGAAGCCGGAAGAACTTGTGTGGCATAACGTGTAGAGCTCTAGCTTTCAATACTGATCTGGATCAAATTCAAACGCCTATACACGATTACTCGTGGTATTGTTTTTAAATGGTTTCTCATTCGCTAAAACGAAAATCGGGTCTTTAGTTTTTTTTTTTTTATTAGTTCCATTCAGCCCACCACGAATTGCTACCCTGGCTCACCTCTCTACGTTACAATGGCACTTACTTCCAACGGCAATTACACTGCTGGCCATTAAAATAGCCACACCAAGAAGAAATGCAGATGATAAACGGGTATTCATTGGACAAATATATTATACTAGAACTGACATGTGATTATATTTTCACGCAATTTGGGTGCATAGATCCTGATAAATCAGTACCAAGAACAACCACGTCTGGCCGTAATAACAGCCTTGATATGCCTGAGCATTGAGTCAAACAGACAGTGGATGGCGTGTACAGCTGCCCATGCAGCTTGAGCACGATACCACAGTTCATCAAGAGTCGTTTTCAGTTGGTGAGAGATCTGGAGAATGTGAAGGCCAGGGCAACAGTCAAACATTTTCTGTATCCAGAAAGGCCCGTACAGGACCTGCAACATGCGGTCGTGCATTACCATGCTGAAATGTAGGGTTTCGCAGGGATCGAATGAAGGGTAGAGCCACAGGTCGTAACACATCTGAAATGTAACGTCCACTGTTCAAAGTGCTGTCAATGCGAACAACAGGTGACCGAGACGTGTAACCAATGGCTCCCCATACAATCGCGCCGGGTGATACGACAGTATGGCGATGACGAATACACGCTTCCAATGTGCGTTCACCGCGATGACGCCAAACACGGACGCGACCATTATGATGCTGTAAACATAACCTGGATTCATCCGAAAAAATGACGTTTTGCCATTAGTGCACCCAGGTTCGTCGTTGAGTACACCATCGCAGGCGCTCCCGTCTGTGATGCAGCGTCAAGGGTAATCGCAGCCATGGTCTCCGAGCTGATAATCCATGCTGCTGCAAACGTCGTCGCACTGTTCGTGCAGATAGTTGTTGTCTTGCAAACGTTCCCATCTGTTGACTCAGGGATCGAGACGTGGCTGCACGATCCGTTACAGCCATACTAGTGATACGAGGCCGTTGGGATCCAGCACGGCGTTCGGTGTTACTGTCTTGCACCCACCGATTCCATACTCTGATAACAGTCACTGGATCTCGACCAACGCGAGCAGCAATGTCGCGACACGATAAACAGCAATCACGATAGGCTACAATTCGAACTTTATCAAAGCCGGAAACGTGATGGTACGCATTTCTCCTCCTTACACGAGGCATCACAACAACCTTTCACCAGACAACGCCGGTCAACTGCTGTTTGTGTATGAGAAATTGGTTGGAAAATTTCCTCATGTCAGCACGTTGGAGGTGTCGCCACTGGCGCCAACCTTGCGTGAATACTCTGAAAGCCAATCATTTGCATATCACAGCATCTTCTTCCTGTCGGCTAAATTTCGCGTCTGTAGCAAGTCATCTTCGTGGTGTAGCAATTTTAATGGCCGGTAGTGTATCTGTTGAATTTAGAATGAGGTGACAAAAGTCAGGGATGCCTCCTAATATAGTGTCCAACCTCCCTTTCCCGCCGCAGTGCAGTAGCACGACGTGACATGGACTCAGCAAGTCGTTGGAAGTTCCCTGCAGAAACAGTGAGCCATGCTGGCTCTCCCCCCATCCACAATTGCGATAGTGTAGCCGATTCAGGGTTTTCTCCACGATCTGACCTCTCGATTATGTCCCATAAATGTTCGATGGGATTCATATCGGGCGATATGGGTGGCGAAATCATTCGTTCGAATCATCCAGAATGTTTTTCAAACCAATAGGGACCAGCTTTGGCGTACTGTCGTCCATAAAAATTCCATCGTTGTTTGGGAACATTAACTCCAGGCTGGCTGCAAATGGTCTCAAAGTAGACGAACATAATCATTTCCAGTCAATGACCGGTGCAGTTGGACCAAAGGAGGACCCTGTTCCATTCCATGTAAACACAGCATCCGTCATTATGGAGTCACCACCAGCTTGCGTAGTGTCCTGTTGACAACTTGGGTCCATGGCTTAGTGCTGTCTGTGCTACATTCGAACTCTACCATTCCTTACCAACTGGAATCAGGACTTATCTGCCGTGCTATTAGCACTTGTGAAACTTCCTGGCAGATGAAAACTGTGTGCCGGACCGAGACTCGAACTCGGGACCTTTGCCTTTCGCGGGCAAGTGCTCTACTTGCAAGGTTCGCAGAAGAGCTTCTGTGAAGTTTGGAAGGTAGGAGACGAGGTACTGGCGGAATTAAAGCTGTGGAGACGGGGCGTGAGTCGTGCTTGGGTAGCTCAGTAGGTAGAGCACTTGCCCGCTAAAGGCAAAGGTCCCGAGTTCGAGTCTCGGTCCGGCACACAGCTTTAATCTGCTAGGAAATTTCAAATTCTAAAGGTGGCAGGGGTAAAATGCAGGGAGCGAAAGGCTATTTACAATTTGTACAGAAACCAGATGGCAGTTATAAGAGTCGAGGGACATGAAAGGGAAGCAGTGGTTGGGAAGGGAGTAAGACAGGGTTGTAGCCTCTCCCCGATGTTGTTCAATCTGTATATTGAGCAAGCAGTAAAGAAGACAAAAGAAAAATTCGGAGTAGGTATTAAAATTCATGGAGAAGAAATAAAAACTTTGAGGTTCGCCGATGACATTGTAATTCTGTCAGAGACAGCAAAGGACTTGGAAGAGCAGTTGAATGGAATGGACAGTGTCTTGAAAGGAGGATGTAAGATGAACATCAACAAAAGCAATACGAGGATAATGGAATGTAGTCTAATTAAGTCGGGTGATGCTGAGGGAATTAGATTAGGAAATGAGGCACTTAAAGTAGTAAAGGAGTTTTGCTATTTGGGGAGCAAAATAACTGATTATGGTCGAAGTAGAGAGGATATAAAATGTAGGCTGGCAATGGCAAGGAAAGCGTTTCTGAAGAAGAGAAATTTGTTAACATCCAGTATTGATTTAAGTGTCAGGAAGTCATTACTGAAAGTATTCGTATGGAGTGTAGCCATGGACGATAAATAGTTTGGACAAGAAGAGAATAGAAGCTTTCGAAATGTGGTGCTACAGAAGAATGCTGAAGATTAGATGGGTATATCACATAACTAATGAGGAAGTATTGAATAGGATTGGGGAGAAGAGAAGTTTGTGGCACAACTTGACCAGAAGAAGGGATCGGTTGGTAGGACATGTTCTGAGGCATCAAGGGATCACCAATTTAGTATTGGAGGGCAGCGTGGAGGGTAAAAATCGTAGAGGGAGACCAAGAGATGAATACACTAAGCAGATTCAGAAGGACGTAGGTTGCAGTAGGTACTGGGAGATGAAAAAGCTTGCACAGGATAGAGTAGCATGGAGAGCTGCATCAAACCAGTCTCAGGACTGAAGACCACAACAACAACAGGAAGTTTCATATCAGCGCACACTCCGTTGGAGAGTAAAAATTTCATTCTAAAGGCACTCGTGTCGGTCGTGTTGCCGAAGCCCATTAACATCAAATTTCCCCTCACTGTCATGATGGATACGCACCATATTGATTTCTGCGGTTATTTCACGTAGTGTTGCTTGTCTTCTAACACTGACGACTCTACCCAAACGCTACTGCCTTCAGTCGTTAAGGGAAGAGATAATGCCTGGAACTTGGTGCTCTTGGTATAATCTTGGCACTGTGGATAGCGGAACATTGAATTCTTTAAAGATTTCCGAATTGGACTATTCCGCTTTCAAAGTCTGTTGATTCCCGTCATGCGACCATACACACGTTGGAAACCTTTTCACCTTAATTATCCGAGCACAAATGACAGCTCCGCCAATGCCTGCCCTTTTATACCTTGCGTTTGCGTTTCTATCGCCACCTGTATATGTGGACATCGCTATCCCATGACTTGTCACCTCAGTGTATTCCAATCGCTGTCTTCCCCTATGGTTTTTATCCTCCACACTTTCGTCTAGTTGCCGGCCGGAGTGGCCGATCGGTTCTAGGCGCTTCAGTCTGAAACCGCGAGATCGCTGCGGTCGCAGGTTCGAATCCTGCCTCGGGCATGGGTGTGTGTGATGTCCGAAACCGCGCTGCTGCTATGGTCGCAGTATCGAATCCTGCCTCGGGTATGGATGTTTGTGACGTCCATTGGTTAGTTAGGTTTAAGTAGTTCTAAGTCTAGGGGACTGATGACCCAGATGTTAAGTCCCATAGTGCTTAGAGCCATTTGAACCTTTGAAGTTTACAAACGGTGGACTATGGAACGTTCAGCCGTCGTGACACAGCCTGGGGTCGCGCATTGCGTCCAGGATTCTCAGCCATGGCAACAGTAATTTCTTCAACAGTAATTTCTTGAACATTGGCTCAAATGGACGTCGGCCTCTCGCAGGAACAATTCCCAAATCACCAGTTTCTTCGAACTTCCGAATAGCTTTCTTCGCTTCCGATGCGGAAGAGGGACTATCTGCGTAACTCGCCGATATTAATGACGAATTGGAACGCCACTGTTCTTATTTTATAAAACAGCTTTAGAAGTAAAGACCTGCTCACCTTGACCGAACCCATCCTGCCTGCAACTGTAATACACATTGGTGCTTGTATTTCAGCGCCATGTCGCCGTAATAGTATCGCTGCCTAAACATTAATCACGACACTAACATTACTAACAACGCAAACCCCGCAGCTCAGAGTCTCAGCATCATTCCTACAAAGCTAGGTGTCCACTCGCTGAAGTAGCAGGGTTTAATTATAACCAACCTATACATTGCTTTCTTCTTCTTATATGTAGCAAAATGACATTGGAAGTAAAATTGGAGGGATTAGAGCTCGCACGGTGGACTACCGACAATTGTTCTTCTCGAGGACCGCTGGCTATTTGAACAACAAAGAGAGGACATGACTGGTGGAAAAGGTACCCTACTCCCCGCCTGGTAAGTTGGCTTCGAGGGTATAGATGTGGATGTAGATATAAGTCACTTACCTTTCACAAATGTAGCACGCTGTGACACCAGAAGTACTCTCCGGCACACACTGTAGGAGCGGAAGGTTGGTGTAAATACAGTATGTGATCAAAAGTATCTGGACACCTGGCTGAAAATGACTTCAACGTTCGTGGCGCACTCCATCGGTAATGATGGAATTAAATATGGTGTTGGCCCACCATTATCCTTGATGACAGCTTCCACTCTCGCAGGCATACCTTCAGTCAGGTGCAGGAAGGTTTCTTGGGGAATGGCAGCTCATTCTTCACGGAGTGCTGCACTGAGGAGAGGTATCGATGTTGCTCAGTCAGGCCTGGCACGAAGTCGTCGTTCCAAAAGATCCCAAAGGTGTTCTATAGGCACAGGCAGTGCGTTATGAACAGATGCTCGATCGTGTTGAAAGATGCAATAGCCATCCCCAAATTGCTTATCAATATTGGAAAGCTAGATGGTGCTTAAAACATCAATGCCACGCAAAACAACAAAGGGTGAAGGCCCCCTCCATGAAAAACACGACCACACCATAACACCACCGCCACCGAATTTTACTGTTGGTACTACATACGCTGGCAGAAGATGTTCACCGAACATTCGACATACCCACACCCTGCCATCGGATCGCCACATTGTGTACCGTGAATCTTCACTCCACACAACGTTTTTCCATTGTTCAATCGTCCAATGTTTACGCTCCCTACACCAAGTGAGGCGTCTTTTGACATTTACCGGCATGATGTGTAGCTTATGAGCACCCGCTGGACCATGGAATACAAGTTTTCTCATTTTCCGCCTAACTCTCGTAGTACTTGCAATGGATCCTGATGCAACTTGGAATTCCTGTGTGATGGTCTGGATAGATGTCTGACTATTACACATTACAACCCTCTTCGACTGTCGGCGGCCTCTGTCAGTCAACAGACGAGGTCGGCCTATAGGCTTTTGTGCTGTACGTGTCCCTTTAAGTTTCCACTTCACTAAACATCGGAAACGGTACACTTAGGGATGTTTAGGAGTGTGGAAATCTCGCCTACAGACATATGACACAAGTGACACCCAATCATCTGACCACGTTCGAAGTCCATGAGTTCCGCGGAGCGCTCCTTTCTGCTCTGCCACGATGTCTAATGACTACTGAGGTTGCTGGTATGGAGTACCTCGCAGTAAGTGGCAGCACAATACACCTGATATGAAAAACGTATGTTCTTGGGGGTGCCCGGATACTTCTGATCACGTAGTGTATAATTTGGAGAAGGATGGGGGGAAGGAAATCGGCCAAGTCCATTTCAAAGAAACCACAGAATTTAGGGACACCACAGAAGAGCTACGCGTGGATGGTCAGATGAGTATCCGAAGAGGCGCCCTACTTAACGCAGGTATATTGCCTTAACCACTCCGCCACCTCTGCTGAACAAGAGAGCCACTTCGCTGAAGCACAGGGTGCACGTAAATTATCTTTACACCTTAACACATCAATAAATTTAATACTATACTAGACATTAACAATGGTTTTCAACAAAACTCATAAAGTCTTTTTTATATTCCAGGTGACGCAATTTCGATGCAAAAGTGATCTTGAAAACCTGGTAAAATGTGGACACCACAGGAGAAGGCTCAGTGCGCGGCCTGCTTCGCACAAACGTCGTCTGATATCCAACTGCAACGGAACTTTCGAACACGGTATGGAAGGCAACGACCGTCCCGACCAACTATTCGGCCTAGGCGTACGTCATTTATGGAAACAGATAGTTCAAAATGGTTCAAATGTCTCTGAGCACTATGGGACTTAACTTCAGAGGTCATCAGTCCCCTAGGACTTAGAACAACTTAAACCTAAATAACCTAAGGACATCACACGCATTCATGCCCGAGGCAGGATTCGAACCTGCGACCGTAGCGGTCACGCGGTTCCAGACTGTAGCGCCTAGAACCGCTCGGCCATCCCGGCCGGCGAGACAGATAGTGTTCTCCCTAAAAAACAGGAGGTGGCCCATCTGTTTCAGACGCCACCGTGGGCAAGGTACGGCAGGCATTTGCAAGGAGTCCGACCAAATCGGTGCGTACGGCGGCCAGAGAGTTGGAAATGAGACAAGCAACAGTGGAAAATGTCTTGTGTAAGAGGATCCGGCCATATCCCTACAAGATGTAGCTGCTTCAGGTATTGAAACCTACGTACGAAAATCAGCAATATTGACACAAACAGTGACTTTTTGGAAAAGATTTGTTTCTACGATGAGGCAACGTTTCATGTATTGTGCGGTGTGCTTGTCATCTTGGTCATTACAGAAATATTAATTTCTTACTCTGATATATCAATATGCACACATCTGAGGGCAAGCTATGTTGAACGGCGATGCCTGGGGGCATTCACAGAGAGAGCATTGTTATTAGCCCGGGAAGCAGACGTGGAACTGAATAGTCAGGAAATTTTTATGGAACTGAGCTGCTAAATTATGAATATAGATCGGCTGGAAATAATTGAATAATCCAATGATGAAAGTACACTCCTGGAAATGGAAAAAAGAACACATTGACACCGGTGTGTCAGACCCACCATACTTGCTCCGGACACTGCGAGAGGGCTGTACAAGCAATGATCACGCGCACGGCACAGCGGACACACCAGGAACCGCGGTGTTGGCCGTCGAATGGCGCTAGCTGCGCAGCATTTGTGCACCGCCGCCGTCAGTGTCAGCCACTTTGCCGTGGCATACGGAGCTCCATCGCAGTCTTTAACACTGGTAGCATGCCGCGACAGCGTGGACGTGAACCGTATGTGCAGTTGACGGACTTTGAGCGAGGGCGTATAGTGGGCATGCGGGAGGCCGGGTGGACGTACCGCCGAATTGCTCAACACGTGGGGCGTGAGGTCTCCACGCAGTGCCGTAGGGGACCGCACCGCCACTTCCCAGCAAATTAGGGACACTGTTGCTCCTGGGGTATCGGCGAGGACCATTCGCAACCGTCTCCATGAAGCTGGGCTACGGTCCCGCACACCGTTAGGCCGTCTTCCGCTCACACCCCAACATCGTGCAGCCCGCCTCCAGTGGTGTCGCGACAGGCGTGAATGGAGGGACGAATGGAGACGTGTCGTCTTCAGCGATGAGAGTCGCTTCTGCCTTGGTGCCAATGATGGTCGTATGCGTGTTTGGCGCCGTGCAGGTGAGCGCCACAATCAGACTGCATACGACCAAGGCACACAGGGCCAACACCCGGCATCATGGTGTGGGGAGCGATCTCCTACACTGGCCGTACACCACTGGTGATCGTCGAGGGGACACTGAATAGTGCACGGTACATCCAAACCGTCATCGAACCCATCGTTCTACCATTCCTAGACCGGCAAGGGAACTCGCTGTTCCAACAGGACAATGCACGTCCGCATGTATCCCGTGCCACCCAACGTGCTCTAGAAGGTCTAAGTCAACTATCCTGGCCAGCAAGATCTCCGGATCTGTCCCCCATTGAGCATGTTTGGGACTGGATGAAGCGTCGTCTCACGCGGTCTGCACGTCCAGCACGAACGCTGGTCCAACTGAGGCGCCAGGTGGAAATGGCATGGCAAGCCGTTCCACAGGACTACATCCAGCATCTCTACGATCGTCTCCATGGGAGAATAGCAGCCTGCATTGCTGCGAAAGGTGGATATACACTGTACTAGTGCCGACATTGTGCATGCTCTGTTGCCTGTGTCTATGTGCCTGTGGTTCTGTCAGTGTGATCATGTGATGTATCTGACCCCAGGAATGTGTCAATAAAGTTTCCCCTTCCTGGGACAATGAATTCACGGTGTTCTTATTTCAATTTCCAGGAGTGTATTTATGGATTTTCAAATGAGTTTTGCGATGAACTGATTTAAGGTAAATTTACAGCTTTGTGTACTTGCGCATAGTTTGCGCTCTGTTGTAAAATTAATAGTCGTGTCGCAATTTCGTTGAAACATATCTCATGGACTGCTCACAGCTAGGGACCTAAGTTCTGCTCCCACACAAATACGTGTTTTTTTCGGGTAGGTTAAACTTCGTGTAATGTTAAATTTTTGTATAAAGTCAATAATGTTCACGATATTGAAAGTGAGGCTACAAAGTAATTTTTTGATGTAAAATTGTTTCAGGAATATCAGACATTAGTACCCAAAATTATTCCCATACAAGAAATGCTATGCTTCCTGCATCAGCATATTGTTCACGATCTTGAAAGTCAAGATATAAATTAATCATTTGCTACAAAACTGTTTCAGGAAAAAACGTTTGTGGAACATTAGTACCCAGAAATTTTCTGTGATATACTATGTTTCTCGTGTCCGCATTGCACCTGAAGGTACACATTCGTCTGAACATCATTTTTAGTTTACCATTTTAATTTAGCTTTGCTGCGGCGCTATGCTCCACTTTCGACAGAATTTTTACTGTTCCGAGGCAAGTGCAAGAATAGTTCAGGGCCACTGTCACACTGTTACGGTATACATACAGAAGAAAGTCATTACGTAGATAATCAATGATTATGTCTTATAGCTTACATTCAGTTTGAAAGTTATTTTCCTGTTATACAAAGTACATTTCAGTGAACAGTGTGATATATCCGTGTGTGAAACACTTTTCTTGTTCTGAGTTTTCAAAAATGGTTCAAATGGCTCGATGCACTAAGGGACTTAACATCTGAGGTCATCAGTCCCCTAGACTTAGAACTACTTAAACCTAACTAACCTAAGGACATCACACACATCCACGCCCGAGGAAGTATTCGAACCTGCGACCGTAGCAGCCGCGTGGTTCCGGACTGAAGCGCCTAGAACCGCTCGGCCTTCGGAGTTTTGTTTCGCAAGTTAGCTACGTAAATCAGCAGCGGACATTTTAATTAAAGTAATTTGAATAATTTATTCAGACAAAATTTAGTACCTTATATGATGTGTAATTTTTATTGGTTTAATTTTGCTGTTATTATTGAGACGTTGAACACATTCCACTGTGACGTCAGGCAACACGTCACTCTTGACTGGACTGCACAATGCAGGGTTTAAGCAATCATATTTTTCAGTAATTAGTTTTGTGCACATTACACAACATACATACACTTGCAAAGTAGAAAAGTTACACCATCGGGTAAACTGAATCGTGGTAACGTTCGTATATGAGGTGGACAGCATCCTCACAGTACACATGTAATAGAAAGAGACAGTCCCAAGGTCAATGGCTGGTGCAGACAGATGCACAAATTAATCGTTGGTTCATTCTTTATATCGAGTCTGCTGTCCACGGTGGTGTTTACCTGGATACGTTACAAGAGTTGGTTCGTACCACAATTGGAACACCTAAAGGAGGGTATCATATTTCAAAGGATGGGTGATCATCCCCTCGCATATCTAAATGTTGGCCAGTCTCTAGATGAAAAGCTTCCAGATAGGAAGAGATGGACCAATAAGATGGCCGCCACGATATCCTGGTCTCACACCACTAGATTGCGACCTGTGGGGTACAGGATCTGGTGTACCCAACCACGGTTAGAGACCTACAGGATTTGAAGGCACGCATTCGCAATGCATTTCAACATTGAGCAGTGGTAAAATTTGCTGTTTTGAAGAGCGTGCCGCAGCGCATAATGTGAAGCAGTTGCCCTCCGTTTCTAGCGGTGGCGCTGCTGTGGCAGTCGCAGCTTTGGTGTCTCCCTCTGGGAAAGTGGAAAAGTTGCCTGTTCAAAAATGGCTCTAAGCACTATAGGACTGAACAGCTGTGATCATCAGTCCCCTACAACTTAGAACTACTTAAACCTAACTAACCTAAGGACATCACACACATACATGCCCGAGGCAGGATTCGAACCTGCGACCGTAGCAGTCCCGCGGTTCCGGACTGCAGCGCCTAGAACCGCACGACCACCGCGGCCGGCCCCATAAGAGTTCTTTTAAAAACAAGTTGCACTTTCGGTGGCAAATAATTTTTAATGTGTTTGTACCATTTCCATCCCTCTTACAGGGTGCATAGTTTATGTGTTTGTGTGAGTTGTAAAAATTTTTAGTTTAAAGTAATCTGGTGTGTTGCAGATTTGTACAATTGTAGTCTGTCAGAGGTTGTTGTGAGCGGTCGTGACTACAGCCGAGTTAAAAAAGAGCGGCAAGGTTCTCAGCCCAAAATCTCATACTGTTAAAAGAAAAAAAAATGTTATCTCTGCCTCTGAATAAATTGTAACTTGATATTCTGATTATAGTTTTTAAATCTTATTTTTTTTAAAGAAGGAAAATACTTTTAGCAATAAAATTTCAATTTTTGAAAGATATTTGATTTGTTCCCATCAGTTACCCACTTGCAACTACTGCCACGCTCACATAGTGTGGTTGAATGTGTTAATGTTCTTGATGAATCGCTGGTAAATAAAGTAAAATCTTAAGAAAAGGTTTTGAAAGTTAAAATCTCGGTTCAAACATGTCACCGTAGAGACCCTGAATCGTTATGTGGAGAGAAATGGAGATCCGACTAGACGTTATCCGTGCCACTGAGGGTGCACCCATTGACGTGTATGAACGAGGAAACAAAACTTTAAGTGTTATAAGAGCATTTTATTAACATCTAGTGTAGTTTCGCAGGTAATGAAGTCTTTAAATCGTAAATATTATTTACGAACACAGTGTACATCCCGTTTCTGTGCTAAGTGAAAACGTTTTGTTCCTCTAGCCTACCCGCGAGCCTCTGACCTCTGTCTTGTGGCAGGCCCACCTCTCTCTTGTCACAGCGGGCAGCCACTTGTCGCTGTCTCATTGTCGGCAGCTGCGGCCGCAGCATCCAAGTTACAAGCGGCTGCTCTTCCCGGTAACGGCTGTGTTAACTAGGAGCGCCGGCCTAACTAACTACCCTCCGGACATCTCGGCGTGTCCTCCGCAGCGCAGCTTCAATTAGAACGGTCCCAACGACTAGACGCGCAATTACTGCCTTCAGCCGTGTGTGTGTGTGTGTGTGTGTGTGTGTGTGTGTGTGTGTGTGCGCGTGTTTCTCGTGGCGGAGGCAGGGACTAGGTGTGTGCTTCCGCGAGTAAGTGGTGCAGCTGTTCCTATCAGACGGGAGAAGGCTTCATTTTCTTCCAGCTGCGCGTGTCGGTGAGCCACTGAATAATTAATCACCGGATAACTGTTCCGGTCCGGTGGTTAGGCGGGGCGCCCGAGACTCCCGACGAGGAAGCGAAGCCGGAACAAAACGAGCAGCTAGGGAGCCACGTTCCCACGGTTAGGACGCCGACTACACAGCCAGGTGCAGGTGATCGACGCGAGGGTCCTGGTCTCGAAATACGTAACAGTGAAGCGTCATTAATACAATCAACAGCTCGCCCCGGGCGAGCTACTCTTACTACGATAGCTTGTGACGCAGCGAGGTGGTCCACACTCGAGAAACACAATATGTATGCTGAAATAACGATCATAAATAATTAATCGTTTATTTTGCGGGTAAGATAATGCTGCAGCTTCGCTGCTGGCACACCTCTGCTGTTTTGTCCCCTTACCGGCGGGGGGCGGGGGGGGGGGGGATGCTACATTAGAGCAAAATTTTAAAAACGCAATATAAATGCTGCACATGATAGTTGGCAAAAATAAACGTTTCGTACAGTAAAAGTTGCATAAGTTAAAGTATCAAAGGTTGATCTCGTGATGAAATATAGACACAGATGAATCGAAAACGAATGTCACACGCGAATATATAAAAACAGATAGACAGTTGCGTGAGATAAAACGCAAAGGCCATGTGCAGACTGATTGAAATACATACGTGGATGGATGACGGGCTGTATGTATGTAGACTACCAGTGATAAGGTTATCACGGGAACATTGCACTTAAAGGTAGTGTATAGTAGTGGATTTCTGTGGGTATATATTTGGAGGTAGGATGGGGAAAGAGTGGAGAGGGATGCGATTTCGAACCAAGACTTAGGAAATGGGTGGAGAAGATTGGAGGTGAAGGGAGCCCCGACAAGAGCACGGTGACAGGGATCATCATGACGTTGTAGAACAATAATACATCAGGGTGGATTTCGTGGTCAGGCAAGGGCACGCGAATGAAGCTTCTTGGGTGGGGGGGGGGGGGGGAGGCTGGAGGTACAGAGTTGGGGGAATGTGCTGGTAGAGGTTCAGCGGAATACCAGGATCAGTTGACGGTGGGGAAAGTAGGGGATCGATTGTGTCGAGTTTACAGGTAGCGGAAAATATTCGGAGGACTTCAAAATGGAAGAGTAGGCTGCGGAATTTTGTAAGCTGGTAGAGGCTGCGAGTGGTGTAAGGGGATCCAAAAAGCTAGGCGAAGTGCACGGCGTAAGATCTGTAGGGAACCATAAAAGGAGCAAGGACCGCTGCTCCCTACTCCGTCAATACGCTGTGCATGTTTACGCTAGTTGAGAGCATTACTTGCGTTGGAGTGTGCGGAAACGATAACGTCTGTATCGTCTGACGAAAGCAACAGTGGTTCGTTCACGGCCAAAATGTGGTTACTGACAAGGAAAATAAGGAGGCTGTATGAGCGGACCCTTTGAATGCAGAACGTCCACACTGCAGATACTTTCACCAGCAGTTTGACAATAGTTCAAGTACACGGTCCAGTGACCACCGCCTATGTTCTACGTCAACGTGCAACAGCCACTCACAGACAGCAAGGGGAGTATAAACAGCGTAACCGGCCGCTGTGGCCGAGCGGTTCTAGGCGCTTCAGTCGGGAACCGCGTTTTTGCTACGGTCGCAGGTTCGGTGCTGCCTCGGGCATGGATGTTTGTGTTGTCCTTAGGTTAGTTAGGTTTAAGTAGTTCTAAGACTAGGGGACTGATGACGTCAGATGTTAAGTCCCATAGTGCTTAGAGCCATTTGAACCTTTTTGATAAACAGCGTCTCGGTGGTACTCGGAAAACACTGTAGTCGTTGTAACGCAGAAAGGGAGCGATTCATCCGGACGTCCAAGAGGTCATCATCATTGACTTCCCGGTCAAGGTTGGAAGCATATCCAAAATGGCTAAGTCTGTAAACTATTCGCTTGCCACAGAGGTTAAAGTATACCGTGTACGTATAATATTTCTGGCTTGACAGCCATCGTATTCAGGTAGAAGAAGCTCTTTTTCGAGCAGGTGAGAATGCAGCAGTGGGAAGATGTAATGTGGTATGAGGTACCGACGACAGATGGTTTGTTCGGTACAGGTATCGTGAGAAAGACCTCCTAAATTGTGGTCCTTCTCCGCGATTGGCTGCTGCGTTCGAAAGCTGCGTGCCAAAATGACAATCTTCTGTTATTAATATTAGACAAACTAAGCAGCATATTTACTTGCACTTCAAGTTAAAGAATATCTCAATAGCGCGCTATCATTCCATTATTTCACAAGTATTAATAACCAACAGAATAATAATAAACTGCTAAACAAAACGGCCGACGAAGCACTTCGGTGATCTTCTGATTACGAACTTTGATGGCGGGCGAAGTGGCTGTAAGATCAGAGCTGGTCCGGCAGTGTCGGACAGACATAGTCTGCAACAGCCGGTGTCAGTTAAGACTTTACCAATCTATGGTTTGTGAATGTGAGAGCTGATTCGGCAGCGTCGGAGGACAGACGTGTTGTCTGCTGCAGTCTCTGTCACTTAAGACTTGATTAGCAATTTCTGTTATGTGGACACATAATGAAAACATTAAGATATTAACTAGGTAAATACACAGTTCATTGTTTTTTATGAAAGTTTGAAGATTGGAACGTAGTTGTGCCGTTTCTCGTATTCTGTTAATAAAAAACGAGTGGCATCCCTTATAAACAAATTAATTGGAAATTTAATTATTTTTAAAATATCAGTTCCTCGCTAAGAGTTTATTACAGCCTCAAGATAACGGATTTACGACCTGTGTGCTGTTTACTGCGCGGGAAAAACAACTATAGAAGAGTGCAGGTAGATAAACGTTAATTAGAACTTTGCATTCCACTCAGGCCGGTGGAAGCAAATAGGCACCTGGCATGTACTGCAATCTTAGTACAAATGAGGTCAGTGACACGTCATCTGTGGTAACATAGAGACGGTAGGAACGAGAGAAGTTTTCGAGGGATGGGGTTTATCATATGCATATACATCCCTCTCTCCCCCATTCTCTTTTTCAGCTTGCCGTAAACGGTAAGATGGCGCTATCCGAAACCGGCGCCAAGGCAAACCTGGTACACCAAAGGTCATAGATGGGAGAGGTGAACAACGGCAGCGGATACGTGTACGGTTGAGTAGACGTGCAACTCTTGCAACAGACCGACCAAATGAACCAAGGGGCCACCAACAATGTCTCCTCTGTGACCTTTCACCGACCGTTGCTGTGTATGGGCAGCAGACGCCTGTTCCGTGCACGTATGCTGACTGCTGTTCATCGGCGATGATTGGCTGTAGTTTACACGCCAATACCGCAACTGGACGTTCATTGAGTGGCGAAAGGTAGCGTTTTCAGACTGAATCACATTTTACGCTCCATCGGACAGACAGCCGTTGTCCTGTACGGAAAGCAAGCACTCTTCAACAATCGTAGCAAGGATCCGGGGCGGAGGAGGGATCATTATGGTCTGAGAAATGTTTTCGTGGCATTCGCCGGGTGATCTCGTCATTCTGGATGGCACAGTGGCTCACTACAAGTCTGCATCTATCCTTGGGAACCATGTCCACCCCTACGTGCGGTTTGTTTTTCCTAGGAACTATGGCATCCACCAGGAGGACAATCCAACTTGTCACACCGCTCGCAGTAAAAGTGCGTGGTTCGAAGAGCACGAGGATGCGTATACCCCTCTCCGGATTTAAGGCCGGCCGCTGTGGCCGTGCGGTTCTAGGCGCTTCAGTCTGGAACCGCGTGACCGCTACGGTCGCAGGTTCGAATCCTACCTGGGGCATGGATGTGTGTGATGTCCTTAGGATAGTTAGATTTAAGTAGTTCTA
Organism: Schistocerca americana; assembly: GCF_021461395.2. Lineage (NCBI taxonomy): Eukaryota > Metazoa > Arthropoda > Insecta > Orthoptera > Acrididae > Schistocerca > Schistocerca americana. The sequence continues at coordinate 807,092,094 of NC_060120.1, read as the reverse complement.
AGTTCTAGGAGACTGATGACCTCAGCAGTTAAGTCCCACAGTGCTCAGAGCCATTTGAACCATTTTGAACCGGATTTAAGCCCAATCGAGAATCCGTAGGCCCATCTAAATCGGACAGTTCGCGCCATGGTACCTACAGCAGCTGGCCACGGCATTGGAGAAGGCATGATTCCACAGCCATGTCGGTATCTTGCAGAACCTCCTTGACTCTCTTCCTACGCGTGTCACAGCGCTCCGCACTGCGAAAGGTGGTCACATTAATGTGACTGCACTGTGTGCAGTACAGCGCACTTTTTCAGTTTCGAATGACGCAGTAAGGTTGCTACTAGTATGGAAGAATCACGAAGAGTTTTCATCGAACTTTCAAATACATGCAACACGTTGTTCTATGTTGGCGTATTGAAACGATTGATACCGTAGAGGATGAAGGCAAATATCGTTTTATCTACCACATGTCAGCGTTGAGTTTGCTTTTAGATGCCATGGCCGGCCTCACTTGCTCTTCTATCAGAAGAGTTAATTTGGAGTCTGTCAGTACATGTGATTATATCACGCATAGCTTTCACCTCATCAGGAAAGAGAATGGTAATGTGAGTGGGCTAATAACATAAAATTTAAGGGGGCGTGAGGGGGAGGGGCGAGGGAGGCACTGCCGTGAGTGGAAAAATACCAGTGGTTACAGGTGTCAAATGGCTCTAAGGACTTTGGGACTTAACATCTTAAGTCATCAGTCCCCTAGTCTTATAACTACTTAAACCTAACTAACCTAAGGACATCACACACATCCATACCCGAGGCAGGATTCGAACCTACGACCGTAGCAGCAGCGCGGTTCCGGACTGAAGCACCCAGAACCGCTCGACCACAGCGCCAGGCTTACAGGTGTCAGACTGAATACATTTCACAAGGGCTATAGTTGCCGCAGTGCCTGCTCCTTCGATATGCGTGCATATACGTAATGGGTGTAAGAGTACAGTTTGTAGACACGTGGTTGACGACGTATGGAAGTTTGGGTCTGACCAGGTGTCGCGATCGGGGAGCCAAATGGTAAGGGGGAAACTGGGATTCGAGTCTCGGTCCAGCACAAATTTTCATTGTCGTCATCCCATTATACAGCAGATTGTTGTCCATATTCGCTACTGCGAATGCATTTCTTGATTGATTAATGTCACACTTTCCGGCATTCAGCCGAGTTGTGTGCATTCGACGAACAATATTCTGAGGACCGAGCAAGTCGTCTTTTTTCAGGTGCTGCGAGCTGTGTAGTTACGTGTACTCGCTGCCGGAACTCCAACTCGGTCTCCCGCCACTATTATATCTGATGAGGAGTTCGTCGTTCCGACTACACGCTTTGGTGGAATGACAACACATGAAAAGCACGTTATATAAGCGTTTCGTAGGTTTGGTGAAAGTGATTGTCGTCAAAGTCTTAATAAACCGTGTGCCGGACCCCAGAGCCTTGTTTAAACTGAAACCTTAGTCTCAGTTAGTTTTCTGATATCTTAATGTTGGTAGACTCCTTAATTGCGGTGTCACAGAAACTTGGCATTAGCACTATTATGCCAGTATCATCATATTTCATTTCATGATTGTATTCGAGACAGCTCTTCGGCGACAGCTGATTTGCCTGGGTGTTTTAATAGGGTGTGTAGCTGATATTATCTCTCCTTGATTGTTCTTATATTATGCCCCACGTAAATATACAGAACACCTGCGTGCGTTGACCACATCCACGCGTCGAGACATAGGTAATGTTAAGAGGAAAAATGCAAAGCCGAAGAAGCATGCACGAGTTGGGGAAATATAGATGCTACCTAAAGGAAAATTAAAAAGATTTCGAAAAAAAGAGAAGCAGCTGTATGAATACGAACAGTGTAGATGGAAGGCTAGTACCAAGCGATGAACAGAAAACTGAAAGTTGAAAGGAATATATTGAAGGATTATGCTAGGGAAATAAACTTGAAGATAATATTATAGAAAGGGAAAAAGTAAATGAAGATTAAATGGGAGATACGATACTAGGAGAAGAATTCGACAGAGCATTAAAATTTTTAAATAGAAAGAAGGCCTCTGGAATAGAAGACATTTCTTCAAAATTACTGAGGTCCTTGGGAGAGTCAGAAATTACAAAACTGTTTCACCGAATGTGATAGATATATCAAACAGGAGAGATACCCTCAAATTTCAAGAACATATTAATAATGCGATTTCCAAAGAAGGCACGTGTTGACATGTGTGAGTGCCACAGAACCATCAGTTTAATGTGCCACAGTTGTAAAATAGTGACACAAATTCCTTACAGAAGAATGGAAACACTGGTAGAACCAGACCACGCTCAAGGTTAGTTTGGGTTCCGCAGAAACGTTGGAACACGCGAGGCAATACTGGCCCTACGACTTATCTCAGAAGATACGTTAAGGTAATGCAAACCTGCGTTTGTAGCATTTATAGATCTGGAGAAAGCTTTAGACAATACTGATTGGAATCCACTCGTTAAATTTCTGAAGGTAGCAAGCGTAAAATATAGAGAGCGGATGGTTACTTACAGGTTGTATAGAAACCATAAGGGCGTTGTAAGAGTGGAAGGACATGAAAGGGAAGCATTAGTTAACAAGGGAGTGCTACAGGATTGTATTCAATATGAGCTCTCTGCAAACAGTAAACGAAACGAGAAATCTGAAAATGGGATTAAAGTTCAGAGAGAAGAAATAAAAGCTTAGAGGTATGCGGGTGATATTAAACCTCTCAGAGCCAAGAAAGAAGTTGGAAGAACAGTTGAATGGTATGGATAGTGTCTTGAAAAGAAGTTAAAAGATAAACATCAACAAAAGTAAATCAGAGATATTGGAATAAAGTGTAATTAAATCAGGCGTTGCTCAGAAAATTAGATTAGGAAATGAGACACTGAAATTAGTAGATGAGTTTAATTATTTGCGCGGCCCAAGAACTGGTGGTGGAGCAAATACAGGGAATATAAAAGGTAGACTGGCAACACCAAGAAAAGTGTTAACACCGATTATGAATTCAAGTGTTAGCGAGTCTTCCCTAAAGATATTTGTGTGGAGTGTAGCATTATACGGAAGTGAAAGGTGGACGATAAAAAGCTCAAGCAATAAGAAAATATAAACTACTGAAGTATGATGCTACAGAAGAATGCTGAAGATCAGATGGGTAGATCGAATTACTAATGAAGCGGTTCAGAAACGAACTGCGGTGAAACGTAATTTACGGCATAATTCGATTTAAAGAAGAGGTCAGCTGATATGAGACACCCAGAGGCATCGCTGCGAGGGGTAACCGCTTGGTTTAGGGCGTCTTGTGAAGGTCCGCACGGGTCCCCACGTCGGAGGTTCGAGTCCTCCTTCGGGCATGGGTGCGTGTGTGTGTTGTCTTTAGCATAAGTTAGTTTAAGTTAAAGTAGTGCGTATGCTTAGGGACCGATGACCTCAGCAGTTTGGTCCCGTAAGACTTTACTACAAATTTCCAAAAATTTTCCAGAGGCCTTGGAAATGGAAGGCAATGTGTTGGATAATATGATGTAAGCTGGAGGAATTCTGCAGGTATAAAGAGGACTGCACACGATACGCTGGCGAGGAGAGCTGCTCCAGACCAGTCATAGGAGTGAAGACCTCAACAACAACAACTAGATCTGACAGCGCCATGCTCCGTATTCATCGGGAGAAACCCTCTTTGCCCGGGCAGCGAGCAAACGGGAATAAATCACGGGCGGCTTCGCCGGTGACATGTCGCAGCACGCGAGGGGCCGCTCGCCGCAAGTGGATGATTGAGTGCGAATGGTGGGCGAGCAACGAGTCCACAAAGGGCCCGCGCCAATCATCTCGTTGAGCGGGCGTGGGCGGCGGTGGCCAGCCGTCACCTCACCTCACCTCACACACAGCATCACGCCACGCGCCGCCCGCCCGCTTGCGACACTTTGGCGGCTGGAGCCGCGAACACGTGGCCGGCTCCTAGAGGTACGATTACACTGATCCGTCGTCACAAAGCCGGACTTCCGCCACTTAGTAATGAGGAATTTACAGTGATCAGCCAGACCATTATGACTACAGACCTAATAGCGATATAAACACGTCAAGGCGATAGCAGAGTCACCTGGCGAGGAATGACTATTAGTTAAACACACGCTCGATGCATGTAGTATCCGTGTGTAGAATGGGGAAGGCGGCCGATCTTTTTTTTTTTTAGGTTGATCTCGGCAGATTGTCATGGTGCGGGGGCTCGGCACGAGCATTTCAGAAACTGCATGACTTGTCGGGTGTTCGAGGAATGCTGTTGTGAGTAGCTTCGACATGTGGCGAACCCAGATGAAACCACGTGGGGTGGGCAGCCACCCCTCATTACATTTGTCGGACGTCGTAGACTGGGCAGACTGGGGGAAAAAAAACAGGACAGGTGGCAAACTATGCGGAACTAACATCAGACTTCCGAAGTAAGAGTGATTTCAGGTGTGCCTTAGGGGAGTGTCGTAGGACCGTTGCTATTCACAATATACATAAGTGACCTTGTGGATGACATCGGAAGTTCACTCAGGCTTTTTGCGGATGATGCTGTGGTATATCGAGAGGTTGTAACAATGGAAAATTGTACTGAAATGCAGGAGGATCTGCAGCGAATTGACGCATGGTGCAGGGAATGGCAATTGAATCTCAATGTAGACAAGTGTAATGTGCTGCGAATACATAGAAAGAAAGATCTCTTATCATTTAGCTACAGTATAGCAGATCAGTAACTGGAAGCAGTTAATTCCATAAATTATCTGGGAGTACGCATTAGGAGTGATTTAAAATGGAATGATCATATAAAGTTGATCGTCGGTAAAGCAGATGCCAGACTGAGATTCATTGGAAGAATCCTTAGGAAATCCAATCCGAAAACAAAGGAATTAGGTTACAGTACACTTGTTCGCCCACTGCTTGAATATTGTTCAGCAGTGTGGGATTCATTCCAGATAGGGTTGATAGAAGAGATAGAGAAGAACCAACGGAGAGCAGCGCGCTTCTTTACAGGATCATTTAGTAATCGCGAAAGCGTTACGGAGATGATAGATAAACACCAGTGCAAGACTCTGCAGGAGAGACGCTCAGTAGCTCGGTACGGGCTTCTGTTGAAGTTTCGAGAACATACCTTCACCGAAGAGTCAAGCAGTATATTGCTCCCTCCCACGCATATCTCGCGAAGAGACCGTGAGGATAAAATCAGAGAGATTAGAGCCCACACAGAGGCATACCGACAATCCTTCTTTCCACGAACAATACGAGACTGGAATAGAAGGGAGAACCGATAGAGGTACTCTAGGAACCCTCCGCCACACACCGTCAGGTGGCTTGCGGAGTATGGATGTAGATGTAGATGTAGACTTTAACGCTGGGCAGAGTACAAGTGCGTCTGAACACACAGTGCACCGAACATTCCTAACGATGGGCCTCCGCAGCCGGCGATCCATGTACGTGGCAATATTAACACCCCGATATCGACAACTACGACTGAAATGGGTATGTCACCATCGTCACTGGACGTTGGCGCAGTGGCAGAGCCCGCATCTCGTGGTCGTGCGGTAGCGTTCTCGCTTCCCACGCCCGGGTTCCCGGGTTCGATTCCCGGCGGGGTCAGGGATTTTCTCTGCCTCGTGATGGCTGGGTGTTGTGTGCTGTCCTTAGGTTAGTTAGATTTAAGTAGTTCTAAGTTCTAGGGGACTTATGACCACAGCAGTTGAGTCCCATAGTGCTCAGAGCCATTGCCATTGCAGTGGCAGAGCGTTGTATGGTTTGATAAATCCCGATAACTTCTTCATCATGCCAGTGGGAGGGCGCGAATCCGTCGTTTACCAGGGGAACAGCTCCTTGACACCTGTGCTGCGACGGCTCCATTATGCTGTGGTAAACATTCACGTGGGCTTCCATGGATCCAATGGAGCTCGTGCAAGGCTCCATGAGGGCCAAGGGGTATTGTACACTGGTTGCAGACCACGTACATCTCTTCATGACGATCATGTTTCCCGACGGCAATGTCATTTTTCAGCAAGATAATGCGCCATGTCATATGGCTAGGAGTGGGATGGAGTAGTTCGCGGAATATAGTTGCGAATTACAAATGATGTGCTGGGCCACCAACTCGCCATATCTGAACTTGATCGAACACATTGTGATGTGATTGAACGTAGCGCCAGAGCTTATCGCCTCCTCCCCGGAATTAACGGGAATTAGGTGACTTGTGTGTGCAGATGTTGTGCCAACTCTTTGCAGCGACCTACCAAGGCCTCACCACTTCCATACCATGACGCGTCGCCGCTGTTGTCCGTGCCAAAGGTGGACTTACTGGCTATTCGACAGGTGGTCATGATGTTCTGGCTGATCAGTGTATATAAAGTGCATATCAAATGTCCGGTGAACGGTCTCAGAAAATAAAGGAAACAAGAGTTACAAACTGAATACTTTTATTGGCTCTCAAAGTCATTACCATTAGCTGCATCATACACTTCTGACATCGTTTGTAAAGCTGCTCGAAATTGTCTGCAAACGCTTATTGTGGTGTCTCTCGAAGCATCATGGTCACACGCAACGTCTGCCTAATGTAAGCCTTCCAGAGCTAATTCAGTGTGCTTCGAGCGATTCCCCAAGAATGTTTGCTGACAGTCAGAAGTGTTTTTTGGATAATGGTTATTAGTTCGAAGGCCAGAAAAGATATTTTTAAATGTTGTTTCCTTTATTTTCTGAGACCGTCCACCGAACTTTCCAGACGCACCTTGCAGGTACGATGCATTTGTTTTAAAAAACTGTGAGTGACGTAAGCGAGAGACAGAGGAGCGGCTGGCGCACATTTGACCACACACGGTTCTTGGATGCGTATCCATTTGCTATTAATGACACAAAAATGATACATTTACCAAACACATCTAATAAACAAAAATTGCTCTATGTGGCCTCCTGATGCTTCAGCGCATCCCCTGACTTGCATTCCCGACTTTGCCATTTGTTGGGGAAAATTCCTAGTGTGTTCTTTACTTTTTCAACTTCATAACTAAATCTGTACCTTATTTTGAGGCTGAACCTCTGTCGATGTCTATCTTGTCACATTTCATGGGGGTTTTCATACGCCCTGACGTGATTGCTATGATAATTGAAAGAAAAAAAGGTTCAAATGGCTCTGAGCACTATGGGACTTTACATCTGAGGTTATCAGTCCCCCAGAACTTAGAACTACTTAAACCTAACTAACCTAAGGACATCACATACATCCATGCCCGTGGCAGGATTCGAACCTGCGACCGTAGTAGTCACGCGGTTCCAGACTGAAGCGCCTAGAACCGCTCGGCCACCACGGCCAGCATGATAATTGAAGATCCTATCACGTGAAAAACCAACCTCATTAGTACGTAAGTAGATGCTAAGAACTGTGGAAACACAGCACACTGCGTTGACGGATAATTATTCCTGGCAGAATGTCTGCCTCATTTCATCCTTTCACCAGATAAAGATAATAAAGGTACAAAAGATTTTCATGCAAAAAGTTCCGGATCGTCATGCAGTTAATACTTTCCCTTCTCGTAATTCTCCTTGTGTTACTTAGATTTTTGACAACAGTATGAAGAACCTGTTCTTCGATGTTGACGAATTTCTCCTGGGTTGGTGTGTATTTATTCACTTTCTTTTACAGAAATTGTTTCTTTTTTTATGGATAGTAATGGAGCGGTTAGTAGACATATACGTGGGGCGGCCGGCCGTGGTGGCCGAGCGGTCGAGACGCTTCAGTCTGGAACCACGCGACTGCTACGGCCGCAGGTTCGAATCCTGCCACGGGCATGGCTGTATGTGATGTCCTTAGGTTAGTTAGGTTTAAGTAGTTCTAAGATCTGGGGGACTGATGACCTCAGATGTTAAGTCCCGTAGTGCTCAGAGCCATTTGAACACGTGCGGCAAGTTGTCGTAGGAACGCCGACAGATCCCATACCTAACTAGCCAGCTAGCCTCACAGAAATATCAAAAACGAAATGGATTCCACACAATCACAAAAATCAGAAACAAAACATTATCATGCATGCTTGCAACCACAGTTCATTCTTTCGAAAACCGGCTTTAGCAGAGCCTCAATTAGATCGATAGGTTCACGAGGCCAAAAAGATTTACGACAAAAATTTTACTCGTCAATCAGAAAAACGATGAAACAGGACTCCCTCCTTCGTGACGCTTTCAAGGAGACTGAAGCTACGGTGTATGGTGCACATTTACAGACACTCCTCATCAGCACCATGACAGCACTCTGTCTCCACGCTGGCAGGAAGAAGAGCTGTGTGTCAACATGCCCCTTATGCCAGCTAATGTCCGTCTGTTCTACCCAACGCCACACACCGCCGGGTGTCTTTTAAATTTTGACAGAAGATCAGTACCAGAGGAGACGAAAGACCAACGTGTTGGGTGGGTTGTGGACAACTTGAACAATATGTGGTGTTCCTGATTGGTGTTGCTTGTTTTCTGCAGAACCATATGTTTAATGTAGAATTCGAATCACGATAGAGATCAACATCTTTATGTACACTAAATTTTGTTGTACGTGAGAATTCTCGTAATACAGAGAGGATTCCTTTGATATAATCTCACGCCATCATTCGTGTTGCGTTCCCTGTCGTTTCTTGAGTTTGAAACAAGTAATGACATTCCTTCCCTCACGCGTTGTACATAAACACATTTGCATCATGAGAGCCAGTAGCAGTATACGACAAAGCGTTACATGTGCAACTTCCTTTTTCCGTCTATAAGTCGATCTCATAGTTACTGTCACTCTAATTCGACACCTGTGGGGTCCTTACGTCATTTGGACTGTTACCATTCCATTTCCTACTCCACCTCGGTGATTCCCACGCTGTCGACGAGACTTCTTTTATTTTTCTTTTGGGTCGTCAGTCCTCTGATTGATTTGATACAGTCCGCCACCAATTCCTCTCCTGTGCCAACCTCTTTATCTCAGAGTGCCACTTGGACCCTACGTCCTCAATTATTTCCTGGCTGTATTCCCGTCCCTGTCTTCCTCTATAGTTTATGCCCTCTACAGCTCCCTCTAGTTCCATGGAATCATTCCCTGACATCTTAACGTATGTCCTATTATCCGGTCCCATCTCCTTGTTAGTGTTTTCCACATATTCCTTTCCTCTCCGATTCTGCGCAGAACCTCCTCATTCCCTATCCTATCAGTCCACCTAACTTTCAACAAGTAGAACAATTTTCCTTCCTTTCTCAGTGCAAAAGGAGATTTCTCTTAAGTAAATATTCACTGGTCCGCCTTCACATCATTTCGACATATTTTACACTTTTTTTCAGATCTTCAAATTTTTACTTCTGCCTTAAGCTAATATCTCTAGTTTTCCGTCACCTAGGATTGATCTAGAAAAGTCAATTTTTCACAGCACTTTAGTTTCCTTTCTCTTCTTCTATTATCCAGTGTTACAATCATATGAGTAGCACTATACAGCTGTTATTTTATACAATTCCAGTTGGAATGTTTGATAGTTGTTTTTCCCACTGTTCCAAGTCTTTGACGCATACAGTCGAAATGTTACAGCTTACAATCCACATCTACCTCTTAAATGATTAATACTCACAAACAGAAAATTTGAACCGGTTTGCTTGATTTATTTTCGATGGTAAGCTCGGATCCACTCCCTGTTTGACAATTGGTTACTGCATGGAGCCTCTACAATAAGTGTACAGTGGCCTGGATATCACGTGAAGACAAGCGCTCAGAAGTTCCTGGTAGATTAAAGCTGTGTATCGGACTGCGACTCTCACCCGGAATCTCCGAGTCCCGGTCCGCTACACAGTTTTAATCTGCCAGGAAGTTTCAGATCAGTGCAAACTCCAGTGTAGAGCGAAAATTCATGTGACAAGCATTCTAAGCTTTAATGGCAGCTTTCCACATGTTAAACTTGTTATCTTTCCAACCTCGCAAATCTGTTATAAGCATTGCGCCTCCTCTTTAAAGTAATTTCAGATTTATCGGTCACTACAGTCATATTGATCCTAGACAGAGGAAGAATCCTCAACAATGCTTCACATGTGTCTAATAAGCTAAGTCCTCCGTGGTGGGTATGCAGCTCCTCGCAGTTAATTGTAGTGTTGCATCTTTATTCCTTACTCCAAACTCTACATATTCGGTCCACTTCGAGTTAGAATGAGTAATCGTGTAGGGGCATTTAAAGGAAGACTGACCTGCGATTTAGCTTTAATGCTCTGCTGTGGCCATAATAGAAAAAGCTGTGCTCTGAATGGTGGAGCAATTACAAAGGCTAGTTTTGAAAAGTAAACCGTCCTTAAGAAAACTTAAAATCTTCAGCGATATCAAGTAGTTACCATCTATTTTTCTAACGATAATGGAGGGAAAGAGACAGGAGTGCGTTCGAGGAATGCGGCTGGTCCACTGACGGGAACCGGTATCCTGTAAAGGGAAGGACCTGTTGGAGGATAAAGGGTGAACCACTTGAATTCCGAGGGGGAACCGTGAAGAATAAACCCGAAGCTCTCACACTTTCCGAGGAGGCGAGACGACAGGCAGCTTGTAAATTTACAGAAAAAGCGAGAGGTGGGATGTAAGAAGTGAGCATATGGTCTACTCTCAAAGTGGAGACTGTGATCACATTTGGAAGGAGCAATGTTCATGACCCGGTCGGTAGTCATTGGATTCCTTAAAACGCTTATGGCAAATACTGGGAAGACTGCTTGGAAAGGAAAATTTTTTTCCTCCCAGAATCCCAGCATTTTTGTGAATGTAATGACATGGAAGTCGAGGGTATGTTAAACTTTGATTTGTCTTCATTTTACTTGAAAGTGAAAGAGTGAACTATTGAAGGGGGCCACAGAGGCGCGCGCGCTCACGCTTACGGAACCTCATAATATAATTAAGCTGATAGGAGACACAGTTCAACAACCGCTTTAAATCTGATCTTTCCACTGATCCAGGTGATGCTCTTTATACTTCTTCTTATCAGATTTATCACTAGTCTCATGCAGAGTTCTATGATTTTCTGTCCTGTCCCATCTCTTCATCACAGAGAAGCACTTTGTAAATACAAGGTGTACAAAAATATATCAGAAACTTCAGGAATTTATTCTTCATTTTTACTCACTTTCTTGTTTACAGTTTGTCATGGGATTTTATTTGTCTGTTTGTCGTTTGTTCGGCTTTAGAGTAACTTCCATCATATAGCTACGTTGTATTCAATGGCTGAAAGACAGGATATGCACTATGTACTGTCTAATAGAAGAGAATGTGGACGCAGCATGTCCACTTTATTTTCAGCGTAACACTGGGAGACAGTTATACTAATGGCCATTAAAATTGTTACACCAAGAAGAAATGCAGATGATAAACGGGTATTCATTGGACAAATATATTATACTAGAACTGACATGTGATTCCATTTTCACGCAATTTGGGTGCATAGATCCTGACAAATCAGTACGCAGAATAACCACCTCTGGCCGTAATAACGGTCTTGATACGCCTGGTCATTGAGTCAAACAGAGCTTGGATGGCGTGTACAGGTACAGCTGCCCATGCAGCTTCAACACGATACCACAGTTCATCAAGAGTAGTGACTGGCGTATTGTGACAAGCCAGTTGCTCGGCCACCATTGACCAGACGTTTTCAGTTGGTGAGAGATCTGGAGAATGTGCTGGTCAGGGCAGCAGTCGAACATTTTCTGTATCCAGAAAGACCCGCACAGGACCTGCAACATGCGGTCGTGCATTATCTTGCTGAAATGTAGGGTTTCGCAGGGATCGAATGAGGAGTAGAGCCAAGGGTCGTAACACATCTGAAATGTAACGTCCACTGCTCAAAGTGCCGTCAATGCGAACAAGAGGTGACCGAGACGTGTAACCAATGGCTTCCCATATCATCCCGCCAGGTGATACGCCAGTATGGCGATGACGAATACACGCTTACAATGTGCGTTCACCGCGATGTCGCCAAACACGGAAGCGACCATCATGATGCTGTAAACAGAGCCTGGATTCATCCGAAAAGGTGACGTTTTGCCATTCGTGCACCCGGGTTCGTCGTTGAGTACACCATCGCACGCGCTCCTGTCTGTGATGCAGCGTCAAGGGTAACCGCAGCCATGGTCTCCGAGCTGACAGTCCACGCTGCTGCAAACGTCGTCGAACTGTTCGTGCAGATGGTTGTTGTCTTACAAACGTCTCCATCTGTTGATTCAGGGATCGAGACGTGGCTGCACGATTCGTTACAGCCATGCGGATAAGATGCCTGTCATCTCGACTGCTAGTGATACGAGGCCGCTGGGATCTTGCACGGCGTTCCGTATTACCCTCCTGAACCGACCGATACCATATTCTGCTAACAGTCATTGCATCTCGACCAACGCGAGCAGCAATGTCGCGATACGATAAACCGCAATCGCGATAACCTACAATCCAACCTTTATCAAAGTCGGAAACGTTATGGTACGCATGTCTCCTCCTTACACGAGGCATCATTGCAACGTTTCACCAGGCAACGCCAGTCAACTGCTGTTTGTGTATGAGAAATCGGTTGGAAACCTTCCTCGTGTCAGCACGTTGTAGGTGTCGCTACCGGCGCCAACTTTGTGTGAATGCTCTGAAAAGCTAATCGTTAGCATATCACAGCATCTTCTTCCTGTCGGTTAAATATCGCGTGTGTAGCACGTCAACTTCGTAGTGTAGCTATTTTAATGGCCAGTAGTGCACCTTGTGCAAGAATGTTGGTACAACTCTGCCAACGCTTGCAAGAGATATGCTTATTTGAGAAAGTAGAGATGGTAGGAGACCTACCACGGTGCTGCAATGGTCCTTGGGACATTCACGCATGTCCAAAAGAACGTTGCATAGTACTTCTGAACAACAGAGTCACTGTAACATCGTATTTATCGGCCTACACCGGGCAATCAACTTTCAATTAATATGTTTTCCGTGTACGGGAATGTACATTATAAATGTACGAATGGAGTTTGTAGACACATGATTAATGACATGTGAAAATTTGGGTCTGTCCGTGAGTTGTACTCGGATAGCGTAATGATTTGGCGACCGCTAGCGATAACAGGGAGCTCCGCTCCAGCACAGATTTTCAATGACGTTATTCCATTATACAGCTAATGGTTTCCCATATTCGCAACTGCGAATACGTTACGTGCAATTCATAGCAGTTGTTGTCGCCTTTATCTTTGGACATGCGTGGATGTCCGCAGAAACAATGCATCGTATTTCTGAACAACAAGGGGCACGTAAAGTAAATACTGTGTCTTTATAGGATCGTTATGTTCCAGAACGGGCCTTTAAAGATTCATGAGATAGCTACACCTCTAACAAGACATAACATTGGCACGACTGTTTGGTGATTTCTTATGAGGATTTCTGGCAGTGTAACTTGAATTACCAAACTATCGGTTTTATAGGTCACGGCTGCAAAATACTAACGAGAATTCTTTACAGACGAATGGAAAAACTAGTAGAAGCCGACCTCGGGAAAGATCAGTTTGGATTCCGTAGAAATATCGGAACACGTGAGGCAATACTGACCCTACAACTTATCGTAGAAGCTAGATTAAGGAAAGGCAAACCTAGGTTTCTAGCATTTGTAGACTTAGAGAAAGCATTTGTCAATGTTGACTGGAACACTCTCTTTCATATTGTGAACGTAGCAGGGGTAAAATACAGGGAGCGAAAGGCTATTTACAATTTGTACAGAAACCAGTTGGCAGTTATAAGAGTCGAGGGGCATGAAAGGGAAGCAGTGGTTGGGAAGGGAGTGAGACAGGGTTGCAGCCTCTCCCCGATGTTATTCAATCTGTATATTGAGCAAGCAGTGAAGGAAACAAAAGAAAAATTCGGAGTAGGTATTAAAATCAATGGAGATGAAATAAAAACTTTGAGGTTCGCCGATGACATTGTAATTCTGTCAGAGAGAGCAAAGGACTTGGATGAGCAGTTGAACGGAATGGACAGTGTCTTGAAAGGAGGATATAAGATGAACATCAACAAAAGCAAAACGAGGATAATGGAATGTATTCGAATTAAGTCGGGTGGTGCTGAGGGAATTAGACTAGGAAATGAGACGCTTAAAGTAGTAAAGGAGTTTTGCTATTTGGGGAGCAAAATAACTGATGATGGTCGAAGTAGAGAGGATATAAAATGTAGACTGGCAATGGCAAGGAAAGCGTTTCTGAAAAAGAGAAATTTGTGAACATCGAGTATAGATTTAAGTGTCAGGAAGTCGTTTCTGAAAGTATTTGTATAGAGTGTAGCCATGTATGGAAGTGAAACATGGACGATAAATAGTTTGGACAAGAAGAGAATAGAAGCTTTCGAAATGTGGTGCTACGGAAGAATGCTGAAGATTAGATGGGTAGATCACATAACTAATGAGGAAGTATTGAATAAGATTGGGGAGAAGAGAAAGTTGTGGCACAACTTGACTAGAAGAAGGGATCGGTTGGTAGGACATGTGTTGAGGCATCAAGGGATCACCAATTTAGTATTGGAGGGCAGCGTGGGGGGTAAAAATCGTAGAGGGAGACCAAGAGATGAATACACTAAGCAGATTCAGAAGGTAGGTACTGGGAGATGAAGAAGCTTGCACAGGATATAGTAGCATGAACAGCTGCATCAAACCAGTCTCAGGACTGAAGACCACAACAACAACAAACTTGATGTCCTTTCGAATGCATCCGGTCGTGAAGTAATAAAAGTTTATCAATACGGCTGTGGTGGTTTCTTGTTAATATAATTAATTAAAATGTTTCATCTATTTTAACATTTTAAATTACGCGTGTTGGAACAAATGCCCGTGGCTGAAAGGCAGCACGTTGTAACGTTCCCATTCTATCCTCGCCCTTGATGTGACGAGGGATTAAAAATAATAGAGAAAATAAATGACGTCCTACCACTTGCTGTTCCTAAATTAAGCGTGCAGTAAGGCGCTATATCGGTACTAATATTTCTACTTTGCTATTCTTTTGGACTTGTCAAGATTTGCAATTGAAACAATAGTGTCTCAGCGCTCATAATGTTACGCTATTCGCAGTTCCGTACACGTTTCGTGCAGATATCCTCTATTAGCGAATTTAATGCTTGGTAACTCCACAGTCTAGCTACATCGACCATACAGCACAATTCCGTTTTTCTTGGTATCTCTGAAGACATCAAACTTATAACATTGAAACTTCCTGGCAGATTAAAACTGTGTGCCGGACCGAGACTCGAGCTCGAGACCTTTGCCTTTCACGGGCAAGTGTTCTACCGACTGAGCTACCCAAGCACGACTCACCCCCCGTCCTCACAGCTTTAATTCCGCCAGTACCTCGTCTCCTAGCTTCCAAACTTCACAGAAGCTCTTCTTCGAACCTAGCACTCCTGGATGTAAGGATATTGCGGAAACTTGGCTTTTCCACAGCCTGGGGGATGTTTCCGGAACGAAATTTTTACTCTAGCGGAGTATGCGTTGATATGAAACATCCTGGCGGGTTAAAACTGTATGCCGGACCGAGACTCGAACTCCGGGACCTTCGCCTTTCGCGGCAAGGTAGGAGAAGAGGTACTGGTGGAAGTTACAGCTTTAACCAGGGGTGGGGGTCGCAGAGCGTGACTCGTGCGTGGGTAGCTTAGTTGATAGAGCACTTGCCTGCAAAAGGCGAAGGTCCCGAATTCGAGTCTCGGTCCGCCATAAATTTTTAATCTGCCAGGAAGTTTTAGTTTACACTTATGTTCAGAGAAAACTACTCAGGATGAAAACTAGCACGTCGAGTAGGGCACCGTCATTGTAGGAGAAACATGGCCTAGTAATAGTAAAGCTCACGAAAATAAAGTAACAGTTCAGTGCAAGAGAGTTCGTCAGGTGCATATTGACAGACTGATGGTTCAAATGGCACTGAGCACTATGGAACTTAACATCTCAGGTTATCAGTCCCCTAGAACTTGGAACTACTTAAACCTAATTAACCTACGGACATCACACACATGCATGCCCGAGGCAGGATTCGAACCTGCGACCGTAGCGCTCGCGCGGTTCCAGACTGAAGCGCCTAGAACCGCTCGGCCACCAGAGGCCGACTGACAGGCTGAGTTAGATTAAACATGTAAAGGTGCACTGGAGGTTCAGAAAGAAAACAAAGCTCCGGAAGTAAAACAAAGATGACAGAATAATATAAACACCTAGCTGTAGCCACTTCATTTCGTTTTCCCTAACGTTCTGCGCACAAGTGTACCTCATTTCCCTTTTCCACTATGCATCTCTGAAAGACCTCTCAGTCGCCAGCACGCTTGTGAAACTGGGATGTGATGTTGTTTGCCGTACGTCACATACTTCCAACGAGATCTCATTGTCTGTTGGCGATGACAACAGTACTTCTGTAATTAATGTTATAAGCTTCTAGAATGAAATTTTCACTCTACAGCGGAGTGTGCGCTGATATGAAACTTCCTGGCAGATTAAAACTGTTTGCCGGACCGAGACTCGAACTCGGGACCTTCACCTTTCGCGGGCAAGTGCTCTACCGACTGAGCTACCCAAGCATGACTCACGCCCCGTCCTCACAGCTATAATTCCGCCAGTACCTCGTCTCCTACCTTGCCGCGAAAGGCGAAGGTCCCGAGTTCGACTCTCGGCCCGGCACACAGTTTTAGTCTGCCAGGAAGTTTCATATCAGCGCACATTCCGCTGCAGAGTGAAAATTTCATTCTGGTAGGTGTAAATATATTTTACGAACATACAATGTTATTAGATGTAATCATCCCCATATTGTTTTCTTGGATAGGCTGGAATCGATATAAGTACATATGTTAGTATGGTCTGATAACGATAGAACAAAGCGCCGCTATAGTACATAAGACATTAGACGTGCAGACTGGGGGGCGACGATTCATCTCCTTGTCCAGTCACTCAGGACTGCTCGAGGCAAAGGTCGGGGTGGTTCGTTTGAAAACTACACGACCAATGTTCTTTTCATATGTTGCCATTCCGAACTTGTGCTCCGCCTCTAATGTTGCTAGTGCTATCTTTCTTCCTCCTATTAAAATTTCGCTCTGTGTACAGATGAACCGGATACCATTTTATAGAGATTTGTTACGCCTTGCGACATTCCTAAAAATGAGAAATACTTTCCCGTCATCAGGAGGTCCGAATACATCGGTGTTGAGATTCCGTACAACACAGACTCTGTTCCAGCCGACGTTGACGCCACGCAGTGAAAACGACTGGCCTTATTGCGGGCATTTCATGAGATATAAATAGACTCAGTCTGCTTTATAATTCGCTGCTGTCCACTTTCACAGTTTCTCAGTTTCGCTTGGATGCACTGATTTTACAGCAGCACATCCGCTACCAAAGACTGAAGTGTCGTCCTTGGTTATCGAGGTCGGAAACTTCCACAGAAGGCTTGGCGCCGGCCGCTTGGCATCGTCCACACTGGCGTAGTTTTCCGTCGAGAATCCAGTTTGCAGGGTGTGTATCTTTTAACAAACTGTTTTTTTTCTTTCCCACCAGCTGTCAGTCTCATTTATACTTGTGGTGTCACCGCCAGACACCACACTTGCTAAGTGGTAGCTTTAAATCGGCCGCGGTCCATTAGTACATGTCGGACCCGCGTGTCGCCACTGTCAGGGATCGCAGACAGAGCCCCACCACAAGGCAGGTCTCGAGAGACTGACTAGCACTCGCCCCAGTTGTACTGACGACTTTGCTAGCGACTACATGGACGAAGCATCGCTCATTAGCAGAGCAGATAGTTAGAATAGCCTTCAGCTAAGTCAATGGCTACGACCTAGCAAGGCGCCATTAGTAACATTGCATGTATCTAAAGAGTCTCACTTGTATCGCCATAATCTCCAGATGTACCAAAAGGATGGATTTAAGTTAAGTATTCCAGAAGCTACGTACTTTTCTTTATAGCATTCATTACGTATCCTGTTTCAGACCTCACGCCATCCTGCTTTAACTTAGCGCGTGCCTTTCGGCTTCCTCTCATTGTGTCTAGGCTGTCTTGTCTAGACACAACAACACTCGCGGTCTGTAAGTAAAGCTATCGCGCACGTAGCAAAACCATTCTGAAGACACAACGGGAATTACTCTTTGTCTTATTGACAGAGCTTTGTTAGTTGTAACTGGTGGAAAAGAGAGATACAATAGAATGCTTTCGTCACCGATAACTGGATTTAGTAAAGGAAAGAGATAGTTACGGATGTAAGCTGTAGTATCGATCTACCGCCTGTATAGAAACCCGAGTCGAGGGACATGGTATGCAGTAATTCAGAAGGGAATGAATTAGGATGTATCAGAGGAAAAAAGGAAGACTAGAGTTTAACGTTCCGTCGACAACGAGGTCATTTGAAACGGAGCATAAGCTCGGATTACGAAAGGATGGAAAAGGTAATCGGCCGTACCATTTTAAAGGGGGCTGTCTTATTGGCTACGAAGATTTTCAGGAAATTCTGGCCATAAATGTGAATGAAGTTGCGAATTTGGTAAATGTACTAAACTTCTGTAGTGTCGATATAAACTTATTCTTTGTTTGGCTGTGTTTGGGACCAGAGATGTTAGAGTAAGGCAGAGAGTAGCAGTGTGTGATGGACAGCCGGCAACGCACTTTGTTTGAAAAGGATGGATTCTACCTGACGTGTTATGGCGGTAGCACTATTTAAAAAGATATTGAGGAAATGAGATGATATTAATGGAAGAATGACAAAAGCCAACTTTTGTGAGGTAATGCAGTTTTTTTACATTTGTAACTGTGTAGCTTCTTGGTGTTAGAACACAGCGTTTGGCTGAAGCTTACTGTAGAAATTTTATAATGCAACATATAATTTTGTCTTATAGTTTAAACAAGTGTCAGGAAAGGCTATTGTACACGAGAAATTTATAAAGGAATATTTACCAGCTTGCTTAGGTGTGAGAACTTTACAAAAATATGTATTGTTGTAATGGCTTAAGGAAGCATTGTTAAGTCTTTGCTACCATTTATCGGTCGTTAAGATTGGTTCCCCATTTTCGTTTTTATTTTCGTGACTGTTTCTGCACACTCGCGTTGTACATTGCGAGTGGTGTATTGAGAAGCATTTTTATGAAAACTGGTAAGACACCTCCTTGCACTGCACATTACGAGTACGGCAGACGAAATTTGCGGCAAGTTGCAGAGCAGACTAGCGTTCCTTACGCGCAGGTAGAGCAATGAATCTAATTAATGTCAAAGTTCATGTCCACTGAAAGGCAGTGAGACTGACAGAATATTTTTGTGAAAACTCTGAGGCTTAATACCAATAAAAGATCTTAGTAATGAGCTGTCTCGTAAATTTTCAAGGAGTTTTATCACAAAGTCGGATGTGTTAATTTTTATGTTCATTTGCTGTGTAGTTACAATAACAGTTCTGGTACAGTGACTGTTTGCAAGACTAAAGATTGGCAGTATTCAGGGCCAACATTTTGAAATGAGTCATTTAGATTTGCAGTCAACCGTTGCATGTAAATTTCATTGAAAACGGATTGCTTTCTCGCAGACGAATTGTTTGTGGTGCCTGTTGGTCTGGATAAAGCATTACATAGCGTGAGCTCCACATATTTCCATTCATATTTCCATTCAAAATTAAATTTTTCACATGATTCTGCTGCCCTGCACGGACATTTAGATGTTTAAGTTTTACATGTTTCTTAGATGCCAACTTCACACTTACAAACAAGAGTTTAAGTACAATATTAAACTTTCCTCTGTTTGCACGAACCAGCCAAGTTTTTGCGTCATACGATTTAGGGAAATCACAGAATCCTTTCTGGTTGGTTATATGGAGATTCAACCGTTGTCCTCCCGAATACGAGTCCAGTGTGTTCACTACTGGCCCAGATGGGTACGTTGTAGCCCATCCCAAGTGTTATTGTGAGCAAACAGTAAAGGAACCAAAGATAAATTTGGGCATGAAATTTATGGAGAAGAGATGAAAGCTTTAAGGTTCACCAATAACGTAATTCTCTCAAAGACGATAAAGGATTTTGGAGATAAGTTGAAAGGAACTCATGATATCTTGAAAAGAGGTTATAAGATGCAAAATGAATTTATCGCTCTACACCGAAGAGGGCTCTGATATGAAACTCCTTGACAGGCGAAAACTGTGTTGGACCGGGACTCGAAGCCAGGACCTTTGCTTCACAGGGGCAAGTGCACTATCGACTGAGCTACTAAAGAGCGACTCATGATCCCTCGTTATAGCGTCACAGAAGTTCTCTGCGGAACTAGCACTCCTATAAGAAAGGATATTCCGGGGCATGGCTTAGCCACAGCCTTTCCGGAGATAGAACCCTTGCCCGCCATAGACAAAGTTCCCGTGTTCATATTCGGAACACCTTTTTAATGTGCCAAGAAGTTTCATATCAGAGCGTTCTGGAAATATCCCCCAAGCTGTGGCTGTGGCTAAGTCATGTCTCCGAAATATCCCGTCTTCCAGGATTGCTGGTCCTGTAAGAACTTTTATGAAGTTTGGCAAGTAGGAGATTAGGTACTGGCTGAAATAAACCTGCAAGGACGGGTCCTGAATCGTGCCTGGGAGCTCAGTGGGTAAAACACTTGCCTGCGAAAGCCAAAGGTCGCGGTTTCGAGTCCCGTTCTGACAAACTTTTAATTAGTAAGAAAGGTAGTGTGGAAAACTGCTCTTTAAGGAGGAAGAAAGAGCAATGACCAACGGGTTGAGGATGCAAAGGCAGCTGAAACCGATACATTAAAGACACGTAATGTGTGTCCAGTGCACATGTGGCCTGTGATTGAAAAGAAGTGTCATGACGACCTCTCGACTGGCGAAAGATTGCGGGCTAGTCCGCCATTCGTATCTCTGGGACGGGACTGCCAAAGGGGAGTTGACCATGAGAAGAAGACTGGAAACGTTCTGCGAGTCGGGGCGTAGTATGTCAGAAGTTTGAATTTGGTAGAGGAGCTAGAAAATCCTGAAAGAGCAATGCTAAATCCCAATCTAGATGTAGCGGGGATTAGTAAAGTGAAAGGGAAAGAAGACAAGGATTTGTGATCAGATGAGTATAGGATAACATCAGTAGCAGCTGAAAATGGTATCACAAGAGTAGGATGCTTTTTGAATAGGAAGGTAGGGCAGAGAGTGAATTTCTGAGAACAGTTCATTGACAGGATTATTCTCATCAGAATCGACAGCAAACCAACATCGACAACCATAGTTCAGGTATATGTGTCGACGTCGCAAGCCGAAGATGAAGAGACAGAGAAAGTACGTGAGGATATTGAACGTATAATTCAGTACCTAGAGGTAGAAGAAAATCTAATAGTCATGAGGGACTGGAATGCAGTTTTAGGGGAACGAGTAGAAGAAAAGGTTACAGAAGAATGTGGGCTTAGTGGTAGGAACGAGAGAGCGAATACTCTGTTCAAGAATAAAAAGACAAGGTGAAATGCTTGGAAAAGGCCGGGAGGTACAGGAAGATTTCAATTAGATTGCATCGTGGTTGGGCAGAAATTCCGAAATTAGATACTGGGTTGAAAGGTGTATCTAGGGGGAGATACAGACTCAGATCACAATTTAGTAGTGATGAAGAGTGGGTCGAAGCTTAAGAGACTAGTCAGGAACAATCAATAGTCAAAGTAGTGGGATATAGAAGTACTAAGTAATGAAGACATACGCTTGAAGTTCTCTGAGGCTATAGGTACTGCAGTAAGGAATAGCTCAGTAGGCAGTTAAGTTGAAGAGGAATGACGTAAAAAGTTGGAAAGAAAAACATAGGTATAAACAAGGTAACTGCAAAGAAATCATGGGTAACAGAAGAAATATTTCAGTTAATAGATGAAAGAAGGGGGTACATTGATGTTCAGGGAACAGAGGAGAGGGCGGATAGGTAGAAAGAGTACACTGAAGTCCTCTATGAGGAGGCCGACTTGTCTGATAGAAGAAGAAATGGGAGTCGATACAGAAGAAATAAGGGATCCAGTCGTAGAATCAGAATTTAAAAGACCTTTCGAAGGCATAAGATCCGGTACGGAAGAAGCGATAGATAACATTCCACCGGGTTTTCTAAAATCATTCGGGGAAGAGGAAACAAAACGACTATTCACGTAGGTGTGTTGAATGTATGAGTCTGTCGATATACTATCTGACTCGGAGAAACTTCATCCACACAATTTCGAAGACTGAAAGAGCCGACAAGTTCGAAAATTATCGCACAATCAGATTAACAGCTCATGCATCCAAGTTGCTGACAAGAATAATACACAAAAGAATGAAAAGAAAACTGGAGATGTGTGAGCTGACGATCAGTTAGGCTTCAGGAAAGGTTAAGGCACCAGAGACACAATTCTGACGTTGAGATTGATAGCTGAAGCAAGACTGAAGACAAATCAAGACACGTTAATAGGATTTATCGACTTGGAAAAAGTGTTCGACAGTGTAAAATGGAACAAGATGTTCGAAATTCAGAGAAAAAACACTAGTAAGCTCTAGGGGAAGACGGGTAATACACAACATGTAAGAGAACCCAGTGGGAACAATAATAGTGGAAGACCAAGAACGAAGTGCTTAGATTAAAAGGGGTTTAAGACAGGGATTTAGTCTTTCGCCCCTGCTGTTCACTCCATAAATCGAAGAGGCCATGACGGAAATAAAACAAAATGTTCAAGAGTGGGATTAAAATTCAGCGTGAAAGAATATCAATGATAAGATTTCCTGGTGACATTGCTATCGTGAATGGAAGTGAAGAAAAATTACATGATGTGTTGAATGGAATGAACAGTCTAATGAGTACAGAATATGGACTGAAGGTAAACCGAAGAAAAACGAAAGTAATAAGTGTCAGAAATGAGAATAGCGAGAAACTTAACATCAGGATTGGAAATCACCAAGTAGATGAAATTAACGAATTCTGCTATCTAGGCAGCAGAAGTCTACCAGTATCAAACATAGGCCTTAATCTGAGGAATAAGTAAGGGTCACCGTAATTATGATCAGGTGAATAAAACACTACACAAAGACACTAATAAACTTATATTTGTACCTGGTTCTCTTTGTAGTCCATGAGGTGACAAATGACGAATTATTTTAATCTGTTTTTAATACATATGTATTGAAATGCCTTATTTCATGTTAGACTTTAACCTTACGGCCCAGCAGAGTCCCAACGAAATGTATGAAGGGGTCTTTAACACGTGTTTCAGTAATGCAAAATTATTAACAAGACTTTCAGTCATTCAAACACAATCTATAAGTGTAGCTTCATCTTCTAGTAGAGAAAACGCACACAATGCAGAAGTAAACTGTACCTCGTACTGCTTAATACCTAACCGCTAGAAGGATCAGTCTGGTTCTAGGCGCGCAGTCCGGAACCGTGCGACTGCTACGGTCGCAGGTTCGAATCCTGCCTCGGGCATGGATGTGTGTGATGTCCTTAGGTCAGTTAGGTTTAAGTAGTTCTAAGTTCTAGGGGACTGATGACCACAGCTGTTAAGTCCCATAGTGCTCAGAGCCATTTTTAAAGGATCAGTCACAAAAGGAAAATTGAATGAGATAGTAAAATGGAGAGCGACGAATATCTGCAGATAGCTCGAACGAATGTAGATACTAACACTTATAATATCAGACAAATACGTGTAGCGGACAAGAGCCTGACCTTACTTACACTACTGGCCACTAAAATTGTTAAACCACGAATACGACGTGCTACAGACGCGAAATTTAACCGACAGGAAGAAGATGCTGTGACATTCAAATGATTAACTTTTCAGAGCATTCACACAAGGTTGGCGCCGGTGGCGACACCTACACCGTGCTGACATGAAGTAAGTTTCCAACCGATTTCTCATACACAAACAGCAGTTGATCGATCTTACCTGGTGAAACGTTGTTGTGATGCCTCGTGTAAGGAGGAGAAATGCGTATCATCACGTTTCCGACTTTGATAAACGTCGGATTGTAGCCTATCGCGATTGTGGTTTATCGTATCGTGACAATGCTGCTCGCGTTGGTCGATACCCAATGACTGTTAGCAGAATATGGAATCGGTGGGTTCAGAAGGGTAATACGGAACGCCGTGCTGTATCCCAACGGCCTCGTATCACTAGCAGTCGAGATGACAGGCATCTTATCCGCATGGCTGTAACGGATCGTGCAGCCACGTCTCGATCCCTGAGACAACAGATGGGGACGTTTGCAAGACAACAACTATCTGCACGAACAGTTCGACGACGTTTGCAGCAGCATGGACTATCAGCTCGGATACCATGGCTGCGGTTACCCTTGACGCTGCATCACAGACAGGAGCGCCTGCGATGGTGTACTCAACGACGAACCTGAGAGCACGAACGGCAAAATATCATTTTTTCTGATGAATCCAGGCTCTGTTTACAGCATCATGATGGTCGCATCCGTGTTTGGCGACATTGCGGTGAACGCACATTGGAAGCGTGTATTCGTCATCACCATACTGTCGTATCACCCATCGTGATGGTATGGGGAGCCATTAGTTACACGTCTCGGTCACCTCTTGTTCACATTGACGGCACTTTGAGAAATGGCCTTCACATTTCAGATGTGTTACGACCCGTGGCTCTACCCTTCATTCGATCCCTGCGAAACCCTACATTTCAGCAGGATAATGCACGACTGCGTGTTGCAGGTCCTGCACGAGTCTTTCTGGATACAGAAAATGTTCGACTGCTGCACTGGCCACCACATTCTCCAGATCTCTCACCAATTGAGACGTCTGGTCAATGGTGGCCGAGCAATTGGCTCGTCACAATACGCCAATCACTACTCTTGATGAACTGAACTGTGGTATCGTGCTGAAGCTGCATGGGCAGCTGTATCTGTACACGCCGTCTAAGCCCTGTGTGACTCAATGCCCGGGCGTATCAAGACCGTTATTGCGGCCAGAGGTGATTGTTCTGCGTACTGATTTCTCAGGATCTATGCACGCCAATTGTGTGAAAATGTAGTCACATGTCAGTTCTAGTATAATATATTTGTCCTACGAATACCCGTTTATCATCTGCATTTCTTCTTGGTGTAGCAATTTCAATGGCCAGTAGTGTGGAATGAAAACACATCTGCAAAGCAAAAAACTCGTTTAGTACAGAATTACGTCAATGCAGTGCTAGGAAGCAATGCTGTCACCACAAATCCTGAACACTGCAGCTTACAGATGCCTCTCTCAGCAACACACAAGATAATAATGACTGAACTTGCTAAGCAGCTGCTGCTGCAGGCGGCGGTTACGGGAAGAAACGAGCGAGATCATGCGCTGCTACAAAGCCCTATTCAAACTGCATCTAATCGGATAGCCACGTAATTGCTCGACAGCATTCAGCGCCCAAGTCAAACTTGCGAATGTACTTCATTATTCAATCAAATATGTGACCCCTAGCAGACAAGTGCATTCAATAGAGTGTCTCTGAGCTGCGCCAATACTTCGCAGCTCGCGATTCGATACATAATATCAAAGATGATTCCAACAGACGGCTTTATGCATGTGGTAGATGTGTGTTACTGTCAAAGTTCAGTGAGGCAGCCTTTGAGACAGGTTCTACGTCTATAAATTATTACTCTGCAACTCACAATTAAGTGCCTGGCAGAGGTTTCATCGAGCAACCTGGAATCTGTTTCTCTGCCGTTCGACTCTCGAACAGAGCGCGGGAAAAATAAACGCTTAAATATTTCCGTACGAGCTCTGATTTCTCTTACTTTATTATGACGGTCATTCTGTCCAGTATAAGTAAGCACCAACAAAATATTTTCACTCTCTGAAGACAAAGCTGGTGATCGAAATTTCGTGAGAAGATCCTGGCACAATGGAAATTGTCTTTGCTTTAATGATTGGCACCCCAATTAGCGTGTCATATTCGCACGTCTTACTCTCGCCTACTTCGTGATAGTACAAAACGAGCTGCCCTGTTTTGAACTGTTTCTATGTCTTCCGTCTATTCTATCCGATGCGGGTACCACACTGCTCAGCAATACTCCAGATAAGGGCTGGCAAGCGTAGTGTAAGCATGCTCTTTAGTAGATCTGTTACATTTTCTAGTGTTCTGCCAATAAATGGCAGTCTTTGGTCTGCGTTCCCCCACAACATTATCTATGCGATCGTTCCGATTTAAGTTATTCGTTACTATAATACCAAGATACTGAGTTGAATTTATAGCCTTTAGACTTGTGTGCTTTATCCTGTAATCGAAATTTAGCGGATTACTTTTAGTATTCATGTGGATGACTTCACACCTTTCGTTATTTAGAGTCAACAGTCACTTTTCGCACCGTACTTGCTTTAATCGTTCTGCAATTTGTTTTGATCATCTGATGACTTTATAAAGCAGTAAATAAATGCCTCATCTGCAAACGATCCAAGACGATTGCTCAGGTTGTCTCCTAAATCACTTATGTAGATGTACAGAGAAGGTTCTACAACACTTTCTTGGGAAACACCACATATTACTTCTATTTTACTCGATGACTTTCAGTCAGTTACTACGAACCTTTCTGTCAGTTGCTACGAACTGTGGCCATTCTGGCAGGAATCACGAATCCAGGCGCACAACTGAGATGATACTCCATAAGCACGCAATTAGACTAGAATTCGCTTGTGAAGACTGGTGTCAAAAGCCTTCTGGAAATCTAAAAATATGGAATAAATTTGACATCTCCTGTCGATATTATTCGTTATTTCTTGCGAATAAAGAGTTGGTTAAGTTTCAAGAGAACGATTTTTTCTGAATCCGGGTTGTCTGTTTCTCAATAACTCGTGCTCCTGGGTGTAACGAATAATGTTCGAACACAGTCTGTGTGCAAAAATCTACCTCATATCGACGTTAGAGCTATAGATCTGTAATTCAGCGCATTTCTGCTAATTCCTTTCTTCGGTATTTGTGCAGTCTTTAAGTATAAATCTTTGACAAGCGAGAGGTTGTGCATTATTGCTAAATATGGATCTATTGCATCAGCGTACTCTGAAAGGAACCGGTTTGGTATATAATCTGGACCGGAGGCCTTACCTCTATTAAGCTACATAAGCCGCTCCGCTACACCGCTGGTACCTACTTCCAAGTTACTCATGTTGTCAGGTGTTCTTGATTCGAATTCAGGAATGGCAGGCACTATTGTGAAATGATTTCGTCGCCTCCATCCTACTTTTCGAATACCGAGAAGGTGCTAGTGGTTATGGAGCATTGGATGCTACAAACGCTTCATATTGAGTGGAACAGGAAGGGGACTGACAAATAACGGTACCGCTAAGCCCCCTCTATGCATTCTACAGTGTGTTGCTTAGTACACTTGTAGATGTCATCTAACGAGAGAAGAAGACACACTTTGCTCCTCCGTGTAAGGCGCCGAGCGTTCAGCAGCTGTCAGCTAGCCGGTAAAGTCGCACCTGAGTAGACGTCTAAGACGCCACCACTTCAACTTTAACGTACTTATTACTGCTGACGCACGTTCTTGTGGCATTACTGGCGAAAAGTGGCTGTGTGCCTCGGCTCTGCAACTCAATTGTGCACACAGAAAAATGCGATGTGAGGGAGTGCATATTCACAATGCAAAACGAAGGGTTCTACCTCCGCCAGTGTCGAGCAAAGCGGGTGAACGTTCGCTAACGGTAAAAGGGAGTCTGGCACCGTTGTCAAGCCAATCTGCAACGCCTTTAAGAAGCGGTGAGCTTATCTAGGCGAGAGGGGGCTCGTTCCCACGCGCAACACCACGTTCCGCTCCGTCACGGCTGCTGATGGATACCGTTCCCCTCTCACCGCCCTCCAGCCGGTGTGTGTGGCGCTCGGTCCAGATTCCTAGAAGTTTGTGACTGTCAGCGCAGAGCTGAGATGCGATAGTCACTGAGGATTACGGCTTCTCGGCTTATGATAAATGAATGAAGCCTACAGATGACGTCATTGGCGTAAGAGCACAGTGTCCTACAGAAAATACCGGAAGAGATTCCGTGGTAGCAATTGTCTGTCTTATATTTCCATCGTGCCAACAAATCGTCAGAATAAACCAAAGGTACCGTCTGGTGCAGACAGGACCGTAAGATAAAAAAAATCCAGGCCTGTAGGGAGATGTTTGCTTTCACGGCCACATACATTACATGTATTCGCAGTTTCGAATGTGTACAATGAAATGACGAGAACGAAACATTGTGCCGGAGCGCCACTCGAACCCAGATTTCCCGCTTGTGGCTATCTTATGCCTTCTCATTTGGCTATCTGTGCACGACTCAAAGCCGAACGCAAACATCCATATGTCGCCAACCATGCGTCTGCAACCTATACTCGTACAGCCACTATGTATAATCGCATACAGGACAGACATTTTATAGGAAAGTCGCTTGCCCATTGTCGGTGGATAAATACGATGTTGCACTGCCTTTGTTATTCCGAATACGATCCCAAGTTACGTTGGACTCTCATCATGTATTTACCTGCCGACATCTGGCAAGACGAATTGCAAATTGATTTAGATAAGATATCTGTTTGGTGTGAAAAAAAGTTAATTTTTCCACTTACATTTTTTCTAATTTGGAAAGCCACAGAACGCTATCTTTTCGGTCATATTACTAAATACTACTGTTGTAATTATAAATAGTATCTTATCCGCTCCAGCTATCTGTATTCTGTAAATATTTATTACTAAAAGTGTAAAAATTTCATCTTTGTGTACAAATAATTAGACAGTTTAAGAATTTCATGCATTAATGTCATAGCTGACAGTTAGCAGTCCTTACACTATGTCATTTCTCAAGAAAGTTAATACCCTGTAATTATTCATATTTTCAAAACATAGTTTTGAAATCTGCAAAACGTTACAAAATTTCATAGTTTACTTCTACAAAAAAAAAAAAAAATGAAAAAACCACAGAAGTGTGTGTGTATTAATCATATCTTATAGTATTAGTGACAAAGTATTTAAAGAAAAAAATTCAGATCTCTATCACTTTTGGTTTCTTCATTACAATTTCTCAATTTTCCCTTTCGTTACGACCGTTTCGCAAGTACTCCCATTTCGAGAGGTCTGTAGCGTTTTAACAAATCATCAGAAAATCAAAATATGGTAGTTTTGGGGAGGTATCACGTGGAACTTCAACACATATTTTTTTCAGCAAACTTTGAAACAGTGATATGACACATTCACTCTTGACCTGCATGATTTGAGATCAACTCGCCCAGTATAGGAATAAATAACATATTACAGACAGAATACTTTTCAACTACTGCAAGGAACTGCTGTACCGAATTGAAGGAGTGTGCCACATCGAAACTTTTCTCCTTGAAAATGAGTATCTGGGGTTTATCACTAATTTTTTTTCAGTTCTGCTGGAAACCTATTGAGAGTGAAACCTACTGAACAGTGGACACCTGTCCATACGATGCTTAAGGAAGTGTCATCCATGTGGATATCGTTTTTCCGTCTAGCGTTCAGTGAATGACTGTTACTGTGTCTACTGAATAAATCAGTACTTCCAACAATATATCTCATGAAGAAAAATATCTTTAAGTAAAGCACAGTAATAATTCTGAACCACCGGAATGACCGCCCGCTTTTGGGCTAAGTAAATGCTTCCTGAGTGCACAGAGGTTCCTGAAAATAAACCATACGAGATAATAGAGCGAAAGTAATGACGGTAAACTTTCAGTCTTCATTGTCAAAGACAGTGGAGATCTTTATTACACTGAAGATAGCATCATCAGTTTCTGCACAAGATCTTGAGCTTCCAAGAAAGAGTTCAGTATTTGCCTTCAGCCCTAAGAACTAAAAGTGATCGTCTTCGCTTACTGACTTACCCCGTTCTTATTATGAAATTTCGCCTTTAAACAAGGTTCGCTTCAGAAACCTTATGCACTAGATTCTCCTCTGCTCCCCCCCCCCCCCCTCCTCTTTCACCCACCCTAACATTGGCGACGCAGAATGGACTCCATTAGAAATCGAAGGCGCTTATCAGACATCTGTATCCACAATCGCTCAACTGTAGGCTATGACTCATGAACGGTCGTAGGACATGAGCCTGACTCGGTAGGTTTCACGCCATCCTCGGTAGACCTGCGATAAGGTGACCTGAGGAACCACAAAAATCTAACATCTGACGTCTGTGGAATGTTCCACCCATTTTGACCGTTTGGGTTTGATGTGGAACATTGTTTTCCTGATCGGACAATTCTCCACTGGAAGTGGTGAATTGGGCAGGGAGGTACGGCGGGGAGCGAGGGATTGTGGGCGAACAAACAGATGAATACAATCGATCGATGGGTTAATATATCACTTTTCGTGGGTGAATGTCAACAGTAATGAATAAAATGCATATCTGAACCATTAGTAGTAGTATTAGTAGCTTTATTCATCCGTAGATCTCTTTTTACAAAGATATAGGACATGTCAAAATATTTACAAGTTTAGATCAATTTAAAATAAGCTAATTCGTATACACATATATTTACAGACTTGCAGTTAGAGACAATCATTAGATTTACTCCTGGTATGCAATACTTATTTACAAATAACTTATTAAATAATGTTATTGCCACACTGTTCACTCATATCTCACTATCAGTTACTGCACACGCTATACACACATTGTTTCATAACACATCACTCACTACACACACACACACACACACACACACACACACACACACACACACACATACACACACACGGGTTATCTCTGGGCCATTTTCTGTACCGAAACCTTCCATTTGCTCCATTTGCTATCCTGAAAAACTGAGTCAGCATCCCTCCATAATGAGTGAGATGCTGAGCTCAGAAAGAGGAAGAGATGTTAGTATTGCGCTATGCATAGCTTGTGGGTAAGTATTTCTAGAAAAGATAAAAGTAGGAAAAAAACCCAAAGTGAAGGAGTTATGTGGAATGTTGGATGTTTTACAATCATTATTAGTATTATTTATTTGTATAACTTTTTTTATCAAACCCCTACTCTGTATTATCTAAGTAATCCTTCAATGTATAAAATGTATTGCGTAACAGGTAATTTTTAGCTGCCTTTTTAAATAAGTGAATTTTTGCAATTTTTTTAATCTCTTTTGGTAGTTTATTGTACAGTTTTATTCCTTGGTAGAAAATGCTGTTTTGAGTTTTATGTTTATTTTTTCTTGGTAAATGTAAGTTGAGTCTATCTCTTGTTGCATGGTCATGGACAGAGCTATTTTTGCAGTAATAACCAATGTTATTTTTGTTGTGTACAACTGACCGGTAAATGTATTCACATGGAGCAGTTAAAATCCCCAGTGTTTTGAACAGATCTTAACTATGAGCTCGACTAGTGTTTTTGGTTATTATTCTTATGGCTCTTTTCTGGAGTTTGAAAATTGTGTTCATATTATGTGCGTTTGTTCCCCAAAAAAGAATGCCATAGCTAAGAACTGAGTGTACATATGAATAATATGTAACTAAAAGACACTACATGTTACACACTGCTGTTAGGATTCTAAGGGCATAACACGCTGATGACATTCTGTTTGCAAGTACCTTTGTGTGTTCACACCTCTTCAACTCAGAATCAATATTCATTTCTAGAATTTTTGTCTTTGTTACAGTCTGTAGAGGTGCCATCTACATTTAATTTAACATTTTGATTTTTCCTCTTCAAACTGGGGATTCATGGCATTAGTTTTCTTAACGTTCAATGTAACTTTATTGCTTATTGACCAATCATAAACTTCCTTGAGAGTTTCATTTGCTTTCTCGTCAAGGAGTTCTCTTGTTTTCTCAGTGACTGTAATTTTGCTGCCATCGGCGAAGAGACGTTTTCACACTACTGGGAAAGTCATTGATGTGTATCAGGAACGGTATTGGTCCTAATATGCTAGCTTGCCGAGCCCCTATATTAACGTATTTTGATTCTGATATGTGTTTTACTAAATGTTTACATCTATTTGAAGTATGTGTTATCTCTACTCTCAGTACCCAATCTGTTAGGTATGATAGAAACCAGTCATTAGGTACTCCTCTTATTCCTACGGCTTCTAGTTTATTTAATAGAATCTTGTAGTCAACTGTATCAGACGCCTTAGAAAGATCCAAAAATATGCCTGTGGCACACTCATCTTTATCAAAAGCATCAAGTACAACCTTCGTGAATTCTACTACGGCTGACTCCATGTTTTTGCCACTTCGTAAACCAAACTGTGATTCACTTAAAAGATTGTATTTATTCAGGTAGTTCATAAATCGGTGCTTCGTAATTGCTTCCATTATTTTTGAGAATGCTGACAGCGGGGAAATGGTCCAGTAATTTTCTATGTCTTCTGCATTACCTTTCTTAAGCAAAGATGCAACTCTTGCCTGTTTCAACTGCTCTGGAAATGTCCCGGATGTGAAGGATTAATTTATTATATTTGTCAAGGGACCTTGTATAATCTCTATGCATTGTTTCAGTACACACATTGGTACTTCATCTAAGCCTACTGACTTTTAATTTTTTAATTTTTGAACAGTTTTATTTTATTAGCTGCTTTTGTTTTAAACCCAAATATCAACCGGTTTCAGTCTTGGACCATCTTCACGGATAAGTGTTAAAATGGTTTAAGCCACCATATTACGTTAGTTATTACTTAAACAATGTGTAATGCATGCCACGAATATCAATATACGGCACAGGACTTTTAGAAGCAAATGAACAAATACTAAATGTACACAGAGCAGTACTGAAGAGAGGGTCAGTCCTGATTTAATGAAAGTGTGCCATTTCAAGGCAACGACACACGGATCATGCTGTTTTGTGCAAAGAAGACGGAAAGCCAGAAAACTGATGCGATAAGCAGGAAGACCTGCAGAGGATCCACACTTGGGGCAGCGATTGGCACGATTGCACAGTAATCACAAGGAGCAGCCATATCACTTACATAAGGCCTATCTGGGAAAATGCCTGTGGTGGGATATGAGGTGAAATGACCACATAAAACGAATCACAGAAAGGCAAATCCGAGACAGATTCATTGGAAGAATCCTCGGGAAGTGTAGTCCACCCTCAAAGGAGATAGCATACAAAACCCTTTCCCAACCAATAACAGAATATTCCTATCAGATATGACTGATAGAGGAAACAGCGAACACCCAGGTGAAGAGCAACATGTCTCGACACAGGTACATTTAGTAAGCACCAAGCACGGCAGTGATGCTCATCCAACTGCAGTGGCAGACGTTGTGGTCAACTGTTAGAATTTTCAGAGCGTGCGTTTCTAGAAGAGTCAAACCATGCACACAATGTCTCACAAAACGGTCATGCAGGTAAAATTAGAGAAATTCGAACTGGGACAGCGGCTTATCAGAAATCCTTTTTCCTGCGAACCATTTGTGACTGAAACAGGAAAGGGGAAACTGACAGAAAGTACCCTCTGCCACATACCATGAGGCGAATTGTGGACTATAGATGTAAATAAAGATACGGATCTGGAGAAAAAAATCTTAAATGTTGTTCTGCTCGTATTTTACTCTCGTGTTAGTTTCTCCATTTGTAGGATGGAAGATCCGCCAGTTATGCAGTTTAACTGCAAACACGGTAAACACAAGGAGCTGCAAATCCAAATGATAAATTTTTACATTTGGTTCACAATAAAATATCGACCGATTTGCAAAGGCCTTCAGTAAAATGCACAATATATTACTATTAATGTTGATCACCAGTGGGATGAGAGTGTTAATTGATTAGCTCCTTTCATGGCCATTTATCACTATAGACAAATTTTCATAATTTGTCATAAGTTTGCATCTTACGACTTCACTGCCATTACCGTGTCGTGGTGGTGGTGGTGGTAAGTTCAAATGGCTCTGAGCACTATGGGACTCAACTTCTCAGGTCATTAGTCCCCCAGAACATAGAACTAGTTAAACCTAACTAACCTAACGACATCACACACATCCATGCCCGAGGCAGGATTCGAACCTGCGACCGTAGCGGTCTCGCGGTTCCAGACTGCAGCGCCTAGAACCGCACGGCCACTTCGGCCGGCGGTGGTAAGTTCCCATGGGACCAAACTGCTGAGGATATCAGTCGCTAGACTTACACACCACTCAATCCTTTAAACATTTTTATTGGCCGAAATCCAGCAACGGTACGTTATTTAATTACAGTTATGTATATATAGCCACATAGGCTGCAGAATTATTATTATTATTATTTTTTTTTTTTTTGCGAAATAGACCATGGTTTCGACTGCAATACGACAATCTTCATCAGAATAAAATTTTTAGAGGGATTACACATTTTTACCCATGGTGTTATTACGTGTAATCCATGTGAATTCTTTTTATTCTGATGAAGACTGCCCTAGTGCAATAGAAATCATGGCCAACTTGACAAAAAAAAGTGTGCAACCGTTGTGACTATATATTCATCCTGTAGTGACTACTTAATCTAACTTAAACTAACTTACGCTAAGGACAACACAGACACATCCATGCCCGAGGGAGGATAACCTCCGGCGGTGGGAGTTGCGAGATCCGTGGTAAGGCGCCCCAGACCGCGCGGCTACCCCGTGTAGCGCCATGTCATATCGTTCTGCTCGTAGACCCATTACGCTGCCTTTAAATAGTGATGAAGTAGAAAAGGAACTTTGATGGCTGGGAAATAGAGCCCATTAAAGCGGCTATCACAATATGGTGGTTGATAAATTTCATAATTTCACGATTTCTGAAGGGAATCAGTTGCCACCAAACGAGGAACTGTTTTTATCGATTCCTTTCGAAGGCCAAGTCTCATATGACATGTACACATGACGAGTAAGTCTCGGCCTTCACTCTTACTTCTTTTAATATAGAATATTATCATAACGCAAGACTTATACCAACACGGTGACACATACAAAATTTATTGCTCAGATTCTAAGGCTGTCAATATTGGATAAAATGTAAGTAAGCGCGATCCAAGGAACACACAGCATTAAACAGGAAAAAACAACATAGGAAGTAAATCCATGTTCGCAGCTCACCTCGTGCAATACACGATAGTCACAGTGCGCACAGCAAAGAAAACAACCTCGTAATACTTCATACAGCAGTCTAGCAGTGGTTCTCAACCTGAGGGTAATTATCCCCTAAGGGCTAAAATGAAATTTCTGAGCGATAAAAACTAGGCGGTTCGAGTCTTTTTCAGTCCCGAAACTAAATTATTTTCAAAATATCATTACTGTTATCAAAATTTTGTAAGACATTTTTTCTCATTTCGTAGCATTAATGCGGTGAAGGCTACAGGTTCCTCGCATAGTCCACCCACTACATACATCTGTTGTGCTTTGTCCCATACATCGCTTATGATAAAAGTGAAACATTTACGTAGCAAATGGAGAACATTTCAAGAAAATATCTTCTCCAACTTGTAGATAGCAAGTGCAATAGTCCAGAAGTTGCTTCATTACTCGCTTACAAACAGATAAATGAATTAATTGACAGCATGAGACAGGAGTAACTACGTAAGGGCTACTGTAATGCTGTAGATAGTTCCACTGTTATTATTGTTAGAGTGGTTAGGCAAAAAGCGTTAGCAGACTCAAGTCGTCCAACTTCCGCCGGTTCAGAAGTAAGGAGTGCAGCAAAGGAGTGATTTACGAACGGTTAGCCTCGTGTACACATCTGAACCTGTTTAATTTCTAGATGGGTTACGATGTGCAGGTCAAGCAACTGGAGGTGGAGAGGAGTAATGCAGGGCAAGCATGTTTTGTAACAAGATACTTAGCTTTCTTTTCTAAGAAGGAGTTGTGGATAGCACTTGCGATGCACCACCAATTCCCTCGTCATTCATTCTATCACTCACACGCACACACACACACACACACACACACACACACACACACACACACACACACACTAAGTATTACCATTAGTAATTTTAAATGTAAAATTGTTCCCAGAAAAGTCTTTCGTTGTGCTGTTTAGTTAGGTGCTAAATTTGGTGATAATGTGAGGTAGAGGTGGACAACAAATGGATGAGGGGGACGGGGTAATAACTCATCATTGGGTTATCTGCCTTGCGGCAGGTCTTCACTGCGTAGCTCTCCAGGCGTTCCTCTTCATTCTTGTGTACCCTCCTTGTGGCCTGCTGACATTATCCGGCAACTGGAACCTTCTTCTGCCCTTCCCTCTCTTTCCCTGAACGAACCCTTCAGTTGCCTCTACTAGAAGGCAATCTCTTCTTACAATGAAATCAACACCCTTAGCTGCTTATAGGCGTTGACATACGTCAACGGGGACAGATGCAAATGTGTGCCCCGATCGGGACTCGAACCCAGGATCTCCTGCTTACAAGGCAGACGCTCTATCCATTTGAGCCACCGAGGACACATAGTGCGACTGCAGGGATTTATCTCTGGCACGCCTCCCGCGAAACCCACATTCTCAACGTATTGTCCTGCACTACATTCGTAGTGCCTCCCGCGCATTATACTCATTACTCGCGACGCGTTGCCGATTCCCGTAAGAGTTCGGGCTCTGTTTGTGCATTCGTACAGAAGAAGAAGATGGTCAAGTGGCCGGTGAGCCTTAACTATATAAAGATACCATCTTAGTATCTGGAGTTCAATATCGTGTTGGCCCGCCCTTAGACTTGATGACAGCTTCCGCTCTCGCAGGCATACGTGCAATCAGGTGCTGGAAGGTTTCTTGGGAAATGGCAGCCCATTCTTCAATGAGTACTGTACTGAGGAGAGGTATCGATGCAGGTCGGTGAGGCCTGGCATGAATTCGGCGTTCCAAACCATCCCAAAGGTGTTCTGTAGGATTCAGGTCAGGACACAGTACAGGCAAGTCCATTACAGGGACGTTATTGTCGTGTAACCACTCCACCACAGGCCGTGCATTATGATCAGGTGCTCGATCGTGTTGAAAGATGCAATCGCCTTCGCCGAATTTCTCTTCAACAGTGGGAAGCAAGAAGGGGCTTAAAACATCAATGTTGGCCCGTGCTGTGATAGTGTCACGCAAAACAAGGGGTGCAAGCTCCCTCCATGAAAAACACGGCTGCACCAAAACACCACCGCCTCCGAATTTTACTGTTGGCACTACAGACGCTGGCAGATGTCGTTCACCGGGCATTCGCCCACACACACCCTGCCATCGAATCGCCACACCGTGTACCGTGATTCGTCATTCCACATAACGTTTCTCCACCGTTCAAGCGTCCATTGTTAACGTTCCTGAGACCAAGCGAGGCGTCGTTTAGCATTTACCGGCGTGATGTGTGGCTTACGAGCAGCCGCTCGACCATGAAATCAACTGTAATAGTGAAACTTCCTGGCAGATTAAAACTGTGTGCCCGACCGAGATTCGAACTCGGGACCTTTGCCTTTCGCGGGCAAGTCCTCTACCAACTGAGCTACAGATGCACGACTCACGCCCGGTACTCACAGCTTTACTTCTGCCAGTACCTCGTCTCCTACCTTCCAAACTTTACAGAAGCTCTCCTGCGAACCTAACTGTAATAGTACTTGCAGAGGATCCAGATACAGTTTGGAATTCCTGTGTGACGGTCTGGATTGATGTCTGCCTATTATACATTACGACCCTCTTCAACTGTCAGCCGTCTCTGTGAGTCAACAGACGAGGTCGGCCTGTACGCTTTTGTGATGTACGTGTATTTTCACGTTTCCACTTCACTGCCACATCGGAAACAGTGGACCGAGGGATGTTTAGGAGTGTGGAAATCACGCGTACTGACGTATGACACAAGTGACGCTCAATCGCCTGGCCACGTTCGAAGTCTGAGAGTTCCGCGGAGCGGCCCATTCTGCTCTCTCACGTTGTCTAATGACTACTGAGGTCGCTGATATGGATTACCTGGCAGCAGGTGGAAGCACAATGCACCTGATATGAAAAACGTATGGTTTTGGGGGTATTCGGATACTTTTGATCACATAATGTATTTAGGCCGCCGCCGCTGACCGGAGGGCTCAGTCACTGATTCACTCATCGAGTTTGACGTCTGTCATTCATTTGCAGAGCAGACTCAGTTCACATCACATAGCGACCAGATTAGTGACTACAGCGAGACTAAAGTTTGTAATAACGAGATTACCGATATTGTCTGCAAGAGGACTATTACTGAAGAGCTTGTACACATGGTCTCTATTCCAGTTAAGTAAATGTTAATGTAAATAGAGAACTGAATTGTGTTGTAGCCAGAGGATACTGGCCATGTCAGAATCATTACAAATTGGGAACCCATTAAGTCACTTGAGAAGTACCGATGTTTGTCCCAAAGGTCTGAAGTTATTTTTAAATGATTCTGACGACACTGGAAGACAGTTAACCTCGGACATTTATTAAACATTTTTTCCATATTGTTTCAGTTGTTTTAGAATGTTCTAACTTTTTACAACGCTCTGATGTTAGTATAATGGAAACTTCTGATGCAGCCAAGCCTCTTATTAGTAAAACCGAGTAAAAAATGAAATCTTTTGCTAGTGGAACAAATTAAGTTTTTCATAAGTTAACTGTTTTAGGAAGCGCCTTGAAGGCCATCTTATGGACTTTTAAGTCTAATTGAAAACATATTTAATCAAGAATTTCAAATTTCAAGATCATTTGGCAATGGCAGTACAATCATGGCTGCCTCTTTGTGCATGGTCCAAGCAAAAATTTAAACATTTTGAAGAAGTGGTTGACTCGTTTCCTTTGGACGATGTAGTTGAAGATTGTTTACAGGATGAACATTGTAATGCAGGAGATATCTTGTATCAAGGGTTGTGCATGGGAAGGAATGCAAACAGAAGGTGGCTTAGTTCTTTCTCAACCTTGAGAGCTAAAAATGCTCAGGTTACAAATTTGCTAAAAGTAGTTGGGTTTGTATTAAGAATTATTCCTGTTCAAATGCTGAGGCAAAATGTATTTTTCCCTAATGTACGGAAAATAGACCGAATTGCGCAACAAATGTACCCCCGAGCTTATAAAAGAAGGAGAGTAAGTAGCAATGAATTTTAATTTTAGTTGTATATAATGCTTTACACATGTAAAACAGAATGAATCTTTGAAAAAAGAAGCAAAGACTCTTAATAAATACAAGCAATATTGTAAAATAAAACACGCATGCACGCTATAAATGCATTCCTACCGTTCTCTGTAAAAAAAAAAAAAAAAAAAAAAAAAAAAGAAAATCCTGTTTGAAATGCTTATTTTGTAGGCTTGCTTCTCGATAATGAACCATTCTAGTACTTGTGATAAAAACATAAAATTGTTTGACCGGCAGAGAATATGGATCTCGACTCTTACCACTGCGCCATCTGGCTCGGAGAGCACTACGATCTGAATCGATCCGTCTTGCAAGAAAAAATACTCCGGTACGCTCCGTATCAGAGGAGCGATATTACATTACAAGCATGAAAGAAAGCCCGCGTAGGAAAGAAAATTCTTGGCGCGTACGCTTGCGGTGTCCCTTTGGCGTGATTTGTTTATCATGCCACGCTCCCGAAATGGGCGCCAGATCGTGAAGGGGAACGAATCCCGGCGGACAAGTGAATCTCTCCGGGGAGACGCTCTGGGCTACGCTTCTTGTCGCCGCCATCAAATCAATTTGTTCTCCGCCATTTGTATGGATAAGTCACGGCAGCACAGCAAAGGAACCCCCCACGGGCCACATGCATTACCGGTGCCGGAGTAGAGCCCGCGCTCGGAAGCCGGACTAGGAACTAGCGTCTAAGAAAAGGACGCAGAAAAAACGCGGTCCGAGAGGGAGGTGGCAGTAGGAGTAGCGGCGGCACGGCACGCCTCACCTCTGTTATTCTTTCCATTCGTTACCCCCTCCTCCGGGCCCCCGCTGGCACTGCCTTGTCAACGTTCAATTGTGGCCGCAACAAAAAGACGCCATTGTTTCCTGCCTCGGGCCCGCGTACAAACAGGGAAGCCGTGGGCAAAAAGCGCCACCTCTGCGGCGCTGCGGGACGAATTTCTGAGCCGACCGTAGGCGGCGGAGTAGGGGGACAAGAAGCTGGCGGCGGCCATTATAAGTTTCCGCTCAGGTTGGCGCACGTCGCCGGCTACCTACACATGTTTTCCCCCGGGCGCGTGGCGGCATTCCCACGGTGCTGCCATCCGGCGGCGGCGGCCGGAACTGGCGCTGGCCAGTGGCGCGTGGCGAGGGCTTCATTACCGCCTCGTGAGTATGCTGCGCACGCGTGGGAAGCGCGCGGCCTCTGCACGCGACTGCCTGCCCTACTTGGAAGCGCGTCGAAAGGGTCACCTGCAAACGACAGTGCAGACGGCAGATCTGCCGACACTCAACAAAACCTTATCTGGATTCTGATCATGTCAAGCGGTTAACAGAGTTCCAAGCATTCGACTGAGTACTTTCCCCACGATTTCTTACTCATCTGTCTACAACTGTCCTCTATCTTCTTCTGTAGTGGTCAATCCAAGGATGGGTTTGCAACAGCTACAATGCCGCTTGTCTCCATTCTGTGCGTCTTTCAGCTTTTCTCTTCATTTCTTTGTAGGTGTTACATCCCACATCTTTCACGATTTGGTCCATGTACCTCAGCCGTGGTCTTCCTCTTGGTCTATTTCCCTCGACATATCCCCCTAAGATTATGTTCAGGAGTCCTTTATGTCTTAATAGTTGGCCTGTAAATTGCACTCTTCTTATAACAATGAAACTCCAGAAGCTTCTCTTCTCACCTGCTCTTTCCAGCCCGCATCTCGTGGTCGTGCGGTAGCGTTCTCGCTTCCCACGCCCGGGTTTCCGGGTTCGATTCCCGGCGGGGTCAGGGATTTTCTCTGCCTCGTGATGGCTGGGTGTTGTGTGCTGTCCTTAGGTTAGTTAGGTTTAAGTAGTTCTAAGTTCTAGAGGACTGATGACCATAGATGTTAAGTCCCATAGTGCTCAGAGCCATTTGAACCATTTTTTGCTCTTTCCACAGCCACTTCGTTCGTGACCTTATCGATACATTTTATTTTGAGCACGCGTCTATAGCACCACATTTCAAAAGAATTTAGCTTCTGGTCTTCCTCTGTCCCGAGAGTCCATGTTTCACACCCATAGCATGCCAGACTCCACACATATGATTTCAAAAATCTTTTCCTGATTTCAAGGCTGATGCTCTTCGATGTTAAGATGTTTTTCTTCTTGTTAAAAGCAGCCTTTGCTTGAGCAATTGTACTTCTCACTTCTGCCTTGCTCCTTCCATCCCTGGTAATATTACTGCCCAGATAAGTAAATTTATCAACTTGCTCAAGCAGTTCGTTGCCTACATGAACTTGGACTTTCACTTGTTCTTTTTTCTCGCATGCCATTACTTTTGTTTTTGCTCTATTAATTCTCATATTATATTCTTCCTCCATAACTTTATCCATTCGATTCAGTAGGACTACAAGATCTTCTTCACTTTCAGCTAGGACAGCTATATCATCGGCATATCTTATCATATCTATTCGTTGGCCATGAATTACTTCACCTGTCTGTGAATTTTCCCTTACTTTTTTCAGCGCCTCTTCAATGTATAGGTTAAAGATAACGGGGGATACTACGCAACCTTGTCGGACACCTTTCCGTATCTGCACCTCTTCTTGTTTTGTCCGTCCACGGATAACTGCTGTCTCGTTTTTGTACAGGTTCCATATCACTTTTCTATCTTTACAGTCTATTCATACTTTTTTGAGTATCTCAAACATCTTATCCCTTTTAACATTATCAAAGCCTTTCTCTACATATACGAAAGCTATGTATGGTGTCAGGTTCTTATCTAGTCGTTTCTCTGTCCTCTCTAAGTAACAACAATACCACTAATAAAAAATTCGTGTCGCTCAATGATCGAGTGGAAGTCTTCCAGTTACTGAACGCCACTTCGCCCACTAAAGTGTCCCTGGCCCACCCCGGTTAACCAACCCGGGGTAGTATAGTTCGTCATTTAACGTCTGCTGACCCTTGAAATCGTTGAGAGGTAAGGGTTAGATTAAAGGCAAACTGGAAACTTCCGCGATTTCTGGTTTTCCGAGGCACGCGCCATACCACACCATCATGCCCGACATCAACGACCATTAGTGTTGTAAGAGTGTAACAGACGTGGTGCGTGGTCTTGATGCCGTTTACACGGCGACGCTTTTTTCTGGCAGACGAAAGAAAGAGAAAATAGAAGGTGGAGAGAAGAAGAAGGAGTAAAAAAGAAGAAGAAAGGGGGAGCACTAAAACGGTAAGGGACGGAGACATACGAGAGGAAATCAGAAGCAGATTGTGACTCGACTTGATTGAGCGGCAGTTTCACAAGATTAATAAAATCACCATGGACTTCCAGCCGCATATGATGATTAATACCCCACTAGCTTTCGGCCGATCTTTCCACAGCCATTATCAAGTGGTAAATGACTGCTGTGACTCTGTGGGCTTGCCGCATAAAGCCAAGCTTCTAGTTGTGACGTCACTAGTGCTCGCTTCTTCATCAAATTTGTTTATGTTTTCTCTCCGGGCCCATCGCGTTCGCTTCAGCCTCTCAATCGCTAGGTCCCAGACTGTCCTGAGCTGCAAACTGTCGTCCTTTCAGATAGCTTCTTTTATCTTTGCAGTCGACATAATTGTCTTCAGAGATTCCCTAGCTGTTTAGATAATTAAGGTAATTCTGATTTATTGCTCTGTCTCAGTTGCACATTTTTGAAAGTACAGTAAGTGTTTCGATCACTCAGGATCATCTTCAGATCTAAGTAGTCGCGTGTTGTCTACTCAGAACCACATATCAGAGTAATGTGTTTTCCAAACTGAGAACTGAAGATGATCCAGAGTGTTCGAAACATGTAATCCAATGAAAAAAAAGAAGATAATGTGCAACTGAGACGGAACAATAAACGAGAATTATCGTAAGCTTCCTTTAAATCGCTATCCGAAAATCCATTCGTCCTCATGATGCCAGACGTTTCGTCAGATAAATTCCTGTGTCGATCTTCTGAGGCTTATACTGCCACGGGATAGTGTAGGCTTAACCATCTCTTATGTTCCGACCGTTATTGATCCACATTGTGTACTGTTTGCCCGACTTAGTAACAGCCACATTGACGTGCTGTCTTGTATACTCCAGGCGTTCTGAGCCATAGATCACCCTTCACAGGCCTCATGAGCTGTCCTATTTTTGCTGTGGACATTAACACTAATGAAATGTGTCTCTTCCGGAGCCGGATGATCTTTCCCTACACTGTCCCACAGAAAGGCAAAAACGCAAACTTCTTTCTCTCTTCTTTGACGGTGTCTTTCTTGCACGTCTTACCATAAATGGCCTGTGATGCCTGGCGGTGATGGTAGTGCGTGTGTTTAGTGTTGGCAGTACACGCTTTAGTAATTCGGCACCGGATTGTGTTCGATGGAACATCTGTCATTAAGAGGACAAAAGGATTTTGGGATAGCTTTATAAAAGAAGCTATAGAACTAAAAATATCTGAAAACACCACCAATAACGACGGCGGTTTGCAGCTTAGCTCATCCTGAGACTCGACCGTCGCGATGTTGAAGCGGGTGGTGACGGATGCAGGATATAGCAAGTTGTCAAGCCTTCGAAGGAAGCAGTCGAATAACTGATGCACGATTTCCATACATTTGTGGCTCCAGTATACCAACACCGACACATCAGAAGATATACACACGCCAGAAAAAGTTTTGCATAACCCCAGTTTCCAGAACTTCAGAAGATAGACGTTGAGTGTGGATATTGTATCACAAACACAGTCCATTTGACTGTTCAGAGATGTCACTAAAACCGCCCAAAGATGTAAAACAACCATGGATGAGTAGCCCCTACTAGACGAACTGGGTCCGACAGCCGATCAGTTCCAGTCATTCCACCAGGAAGAGGGTACACGGCTCGTGTTGTCTATATTTCAACCACGCCTAGACGGTCAATATCACGGTTCGGTCACTTCCGCATTGTTACTTTGTGCCAGGAAGGGCTCTCAACAAGGGAAGTGTCCAGGCGTCTCGGAGTGAACCAAAGAGATGTTGTTCGGACATGGAGGATGATGATGATGATCCTCACAGGGA
Source organism: Schistocerca americana (assembly GCF_021461395.2). Lineage (NCBI taxonomy): Eukaryota > Metazoa > Arthropoda > Insecta > Orthoptera > Acrididae > Schistocerca > Schistocerca americana. Next base: position 807,048,131 of record NC_060120.1, on the reverse strand, counting down.
GACAGAAACTATCGATAACATGCCTCCCTCGAGCCGCTCAAGGGCTACTACTGCAGTGGATGACCGCTACCTAACGATTATGGCTCGGAGGAAGCCTGACAGCAACGTCGCCATGTTGAATAATGCTTTTCGTGCAGCCACAGGGCCGTCCGAGGTGGCAGAGCGGTTCTAGGCGCTACATTCTGGAATCGCGCGACTGCTACGATCTGAGCACTATGGGACTCAACTGCTGAGGTCATTGGTCCCCTAGAACTTAGAACTAGTTAAACCTAACTAACCTAAGGACATCACAAACATCCATGCCCGAGGCAGGATTCGAACCTGCGACCGTAGTTGTCCTGCGGTTCCAGACTGCAGCGCCTTTAACCGCACGGCCACTTCGGCCGGCACATAATGCGCAACTTCATTCCCGACGTCCATGGCGAGGTCCAACTTTGCTACCACGATACCACGCAGCGCGGTAGAGATGGGCCGAACAACATGCCGAATGGACCGCTTAGGATTGGCATCACGTTCTCTTCACTGATGAGTGTAGCATATGTCTTCAACCAGACAATCGTCGGAGACGTGTTTGGAGGCAACCGGTCAGGATGAACGCCTTAGACATACTGTCCAGTTAGTGCAGCAAGGTGGAGGTTCGCTGTTGTTCTGAGATGGCATTATGTGGGGCCGACATAAGCAGCTGGTGGTCATGGAAGGCGTCATAACGGCTGTACGATACATGAATGCCATCCTCCGATCGATAGTGCAACCATATCGGCAGCATATTGGCGAGGAATTCGTCTTCATGGACGACAATTCGCGCCCCCATCGTGCACATCTTGTGAACGAGTTTCTTCAGGATAACGACATCCCTGAACTAGAGTGGCCAGCATGTTCTCCAGACATGAACCCTATCGTACATGCCTGGGATAGGTTGAAGAGGGTTGTTTATGGACGACGTGACCCACCAACCACTCTGAAGGATCCACACCGAATCGCCGTTAAGGAGTGGGACAATCTGGACCAACAGTACCTTGATGAACTTATGGATAGTATGCCACGACGAGTACAGGCATGTGTCAATGCAAGAGTGTAACTAACCTGTTTCTACAGGGTATTACGTTAAGAGTGGGAATAGAAATGCTTATTGATTGTGAAATTAACGTGAGAAGATTAGGGTCGCCACCGACTCTAACCATACAACTAATCAAAGGTTTGGCCGAGCCAGAAAATAAATTAATTTGATCACAGACCAAGAACTCATAAAAATACGTACGTCGTGATATCGCTCATAGGGGATGCGATGTAATTAATAGTATTTGAAGTGCACTGTTCACGAGAATCAACCATTTAAAATAAAATAGCACATGCATGAACACTGTGCAGAAGATCAGCAACACACCTGAAAATAAGACTTAATCTAAAGCATTTGTCTTAAAATAAAAGGGGAAACTAATCACTGGACCTGCGCGTAGGGAAACGCGTTGGATGTGCTAACAGGAAAGCTACGAGGTGAGTGGCTTAGGTGCAAAAACATAACCACGGAATGCAAGAGAAAATTGTGTATAAAATTATTTATTCCTAAGATATGGATGTGAGGCATGTACACAATTCCTGATGACATTAATTCCTAAAACATCAAAGAAAAGCATCGATACATTCACCGTTATAATCTACAACTAAAATCATTGGTGTGAATCATTCATACAACTGCTGTCGTCTGTTAACTGGTCGCAATAACTCGTGAAACAGTACACGTTTCGCAGTACACCCGCGTGCGCACGTGGTTTGTGGAGACGAAATTTCTAGGCTGGCTCTGAGCACTATGGGACTCAACTGCTGAGGTCATTAGTTCCCTAGAACTTAGAACTAGTTAAACCTAACTAACCTAAGGACATCACACACATCCATGCCCGAGGCAGGATTCGAACCTGTGACCGTAGCGGTCTCGCGGTTCCAGACTGCAGCGCCAGAACCGCGCGGCCACTTCGGCCGGCGAAATTTCTAGGTATCGTGGCTAAGTTGCAACAATATCACATGACACGATCATGAACAGTTAACATTATTTAAAAACGAACATGAGATCGGACAGTTAGTGATGACGGTAGGCCAACAAACTCTAATGTTCAACCACGTAGTTGGCTCCCCACGGACGAAAGATACATAAAGCAAGGAAAATTTACGAGAAGGCAAAGCTATTAATATTTAGAAAAATGAAAGCTTATACAGGCACAGCTGAAGGTAAACAGACATTCATACAGAAGCGAGTGCTCACTTCTTATCGACACCTTTATGTGGCGCTCTTCCGGCGGATCCAAGTCTGCTGTAGAATTTACTAAAAGAAAAACCTGCCAAAGTTTTGCATTCCTTGCTGCGACAAGGCAAAGCAATCTTTCAGAGTTGAAAAGCGAGACCGAAAGCTAACAGCTCTCCTCTCGCCAAGCAACAACGCGCCAAGCGGTCAGTCTAACTCACCCTTCTTCGACTGGGGCACAGCTGTGGACGCTTCCCGTACCGGCGGCAGACTGCCTCCCTTTTTCTTCTCCAGCCTCTTCCACGCTCTGCGTGGCCTGGAAAACCCAAAGATGCCATTTCCGCCACCAACCTAACGCAGGTGGATTTCTCACAAGTAGCGCAAACCTCTTTGCCTACTTGACCACTACGAGAGTTGGCTATTCTGTACAACTGCTGCTGAGTCTGTATGACTATACACACAACCGCATTCATTCAAACACACCACTATGAGAAAAGATAAACAAGGAAAAGAAAGAGAAACGCTAGTGAAAATGGGCTACCGGACTAATGAAAGGTGGCTACAGGTCCCTTTTAAGAGGATGTGCTACTGGGCATTAGAGGTACCGGTGTGTACAGCAGTCTGGATCACCATCTCTGAAAGTCTCGCTGTATAGTGGTACAACAAGCAATGTGTGGTTTTCATGAGCAGTAAAAAGGGCGGAAATGATATTTATGTTGATCTCTATTCCAATTTTCTGTACAGGTTCCGGAACTCTCGTAATCGAGGTGATCCAAAACTTGTTTTGCTGTGTGTACATAAAGTGCATACGGGGTCTGAAGATGGCATACTGAAATTCTGAAACTGTAGTCACAATAACTTCTCATAGCGTACAGCTGTTTGGCCATCTTCCTTGATAAATAAATCACACCTGGTTGTCGAGCGGTATGCTGGGTGACCGTCAGGTTCGTATCCCACAGCTGACAGGGGCGTCTGCAGACACGTCTTCGGCCTGAAATCTAATTGACTGGGGTAGAATTTTATTCAGTGATAGTCCCTCATATAACTGAGCCCCGACGAACAGCGAAGACGTATCTGGAGACACCACCGTTTCGTCCACCGTACCTCCGAATCACGTTTCTAATTTCCAGCAAAAATGCAGCATGCAAATCTGTTTTAGGTTATTACGAAAGCTGACAATCACTTGTACTTTTAATATTCGAATCACTTCTCCGATTGAAGGCAACGGCCTTGCCGCAGTGGATACACCGGTTCAAAAAGGTTCAAATGGCACTGAGCACTATGGGACTCAACTGCTGTGGTCATCAGTCCCCTAGAACTTATAACTAATTAAACCTAACTAAGGACATCACACACACCCATGCCCGAGGCAGGATTCGAACCTGCGACCGTAGTACACCGGTTCCCGTGAGATCACCGAAGTTCAGCGCTGTCGGACGTGGCCGGCGCTTGGATGGGTGACCATCCAGCTGCCATGCGCTGTTGCCATTTTTCGGGGTGCACTCAGCCTCGTGATGCCAATTGCGGAGCTACTCGACCGAACAGTAGCGGCTCCGGTCAAAGAAAACCATCATAACGACCGGGAGAGCGGTCTGCTGACCACACGCCCCTCTTATCCGCATCCTCAACTGAGGATGACACGGCAATCGGATGGTCCCGATGGGCCACTTATGGCCTGAAGACGGAGTGCTTCTCCGATTGAAGACAGGTATTCAGGTTGAGGGTGAATCTAATTTGAGGTTATGTGAATTCGCATATGTTCGTTCCGGAAATCTGTCGCATAACATCAGTAACAGGAAAACGTGGTGGTAAAGTCATAATACTTGGGTAATGGGCAATGGAAGGAAGTCACTTGGTCTGATGAAACTTGTTTCACACTATTTCCATATTCTGGCTGGGGTAACATTCCAAGAGTAAGATTTGGCGGGGTTTGTTGATTAATTAGGCAGCCATAATGTGGTATTCTATTTGCCCCATCGTGACCATGCAAGGAAGCATTGGTTCCAAACATTATGTGACCACTTTGGTTGATCAGGTGCATCCTGTGGTACAATGTTTGTTCACCAATTGTGATGCGGTATTCCAAGACAACAGGTCTCATATACGCACAGCACGCATCGTCAAAAACTGATTTCGTGATCAGTCGTATCTTCCCTGTCAAACATCGTCACCAGTTCTCAGTATTATTGAAACCTTTGTGGTCTACGTTGGAGAGAAGTGTGCGTGATGGGCATCAGTCTTCATCATCGTTACCTGATCTTTCCACCATCTTCCAGGAAGAACAGTGTAAGATTACCTTGGAAACCATGCAAGTTCTGTATTTACCTATTCCGAGACGACTGGAAGCTGTTTTGATTAACAAAAATTTTCATTCAGTGTATTAGTCATGGTAATAGGTTGTGTTTCTGGTGTTTAGACATTTTTTTCCAATCCTTGTATACAAACTTCCGGCAGGTAGAAAAAGAAAGGGGGAGAGAGAGGGAGCCCATACGTGCGTAAGATAGACCACTTCCCACTGAAAATTTCTCTCCTTCATACTCCCTCTGTGATACCACAGATGACGGTCACTGATCTCATTTGTCCTAAGACTGCAGTACACGCCAGGTGCCTATTAACTTCCACCGCTCTGAGTGGAATGCAAAAGTTCTAATTAATGTTTATCTACCTGCAGTCTTCTATAGTTGTTGTGCCCGCGCTATAAACTGCACACAGGCCGTGAACCCTTTATCTTGAGGCTGTAATAAACTCTTAGCGAGGAAATGATATTTTAGAAATAATTAAATTTGCAATTAGTTTGTTTATACGAGATGCCACTGTCTTTTTATTAGGAGAACACGAGAAACTGCACAATTGCATTCCCCTTTAGAGACAATAATAATTTCCATTCTCCAACAAAATAAAGAAATGCGTATTTCCGTAATTACTGTCACACTGATCTCTACTTCATGTCCAGACAACCAGAGTTTGCTAATAAACTCTTAACTGACACCGAATGTGGGCCGGCCGGAGTGGCCTAGCGGTTCTAGGCGCTACAGTCTGGAACCGCGCGACCGCTACGGTCGCAGGTTCGAATCCTGCCTCGGGCATGGATGTGTGTGATGTCCTTAGGTTAGCTAGGTTTAAGTAGTTCTAAGTTCTAGGGGACTGATGACCTCAGAAGTTAAGTCCCATAGCGCTCAGAGCCATTTGAACCATTTGAACCGAATGCGACAGACAACATGTCTGTACTCCGAGGCTCCCCTATCAGCTCTCACATTTACAAACCAGAGATTGCTAATAAAGCCTTAACTGACACGAACTGTGGCAGAAAACGTTTCTGTCTTCCAAGACTGCCAAACGAACTCTGATCCTACAGCCGAACCACTTCGCTCGTCATCCACGTTAGGCGCGATCCGAAGACCTCCGAAGTGTTTCGTCTACCTTTTCCCTTAGCAGTCATTTAGTGTTCTGCTGGTCATTGACATTTTTAAAGTAATGAAATGATAGCATACTACCGAGAGATGTTTTAACATGGAATGCAAGTAAATACGCTGTTTGTTGTTTCTAATGTTAATAGCAGAAGTTTATTGTTTTGGCGCTACTTCTAAACGTAGCAGCTAATCGTGGAGAACGACCACAATTTAGTCGCTCCTTCTCACGATACCCGTACCGAACTAATCATCTATCATAAGCGCCTCACACCACATTGGGTCATCTTGCCACTGCTGCCTTCTCAGCTGCTCTAAAAGGAGCTCTAGAAGCTGAATACGATGGCTGTAGAGCCATAAATATTACAAACTGGGCAGAGACAAATGGAGAATTATTCTAGCGACGATACCCATAACAGATGGCGAATACCGCTGACAGCGATTTTGACAAAGGGCAGATTTTAATAACTTGGCGCCTCAGAAGGGGCATCTCGGAGACAGGGAAGCTGATGAGTATGCTATTATCGTGAGCGTCTATGAAAAATGGTTCAGCGAAATTGAAACCATAAGTAGGGGCAATGTATTGCACGTCCATGCTTCATAACAGAGTGTGGGCTTTGTTATTTGACACTTTTAAATCGGAAGTTGGGCGATCTCTAATGCTAAAACGTGTGGATAAAATTGTTATGTCAAGATGGCTACATTTATCTGTTCGTAGTTTCAGCTCATTGACGAGCCCTTCTGATCAAATAAACGTCAGTTACTTTGTTAAGTGTATTCCAGTCTCTGTCTTCCTCGATAGTTTTTATTTTTGTCAGGTCCCTCAATTACGAGGGAAATTAATTATTGTTTTATGTCTTAACACATGTCATTTATCCCGTCACTTCTTCTTGCAACCTTTTCTACATTTTCCTCTCTTTGGCACTTCTGTGGAGAACCACCTCATCTATTACCACTTAATTTTCATCATCCTTCTATGGCAGAGGGTCTCAAACTTATCGACTCTCTTCTTTCCAGTTTTCCAGCTGTCCATGGTTCAGTTCCGCACAACGCTGTAGTCTAAAGGTACATTCACAGAAACAAGCTCCTCACATTAAGGCCGATGTTTGATGTTATTAGAATTCATTTGTTCAGGAGTATTATCTTTGCCTGTGGTGGTCAGCTTTTAACGTCTTCCTTGCTTCGTTCGTCGTGTTTTATTTTGCTTCCAAGGTGGCAGAATTCCTCAACTTCTTTTTCTTTACGCCTTTCGGTGTCAATCTCATTTGTGCTACTTCTAATTACTTTCGCCCTTCTACTGTTTACTCTCAGTACATATTCTGTAGTCATTAGACAGATCGTTTCATCCCATCAGGGTGTCTCATAATTTATATTGTGACCGAACCCTCACGATTTTGTTATTTCAATTTTTATTTATATCTGGCGACAAACGGGGTGCAACCGCATCAATTTTCTTGCATATCAGTTGCTGAAATACTGATACTTTGTGACCAGTTGTTCTTATATTTTGTTTGTTTCATTTACTAATATCGTTCAAGTGCGGTCAAAACTATTACACACAGCTAGGTGAGCCACTGTTCCACGTCGCCTGTCGCTGCTCCAAGAACAGACACTTCACCAGCCATGTTCGCGTACGTAGCACGCGACCTTCACTGACAATCGGACCATAACTTTTCGCAACGGTCTTCACCGAACTTAAAAGCCTTACCCTATCGCTCAGTGGATTGTTTGCATTGTTATTAAGTTGCTAAATAACGATACGAACGTAACTGTTTTATTCGGAACATGTATGTTCTAAATGGATTGTTAACGTGACTTCCCGGTCCGTCGCCCGGAGTGGCCGAGCGGTTAAAGGCGCTACAGTCTGGAACTGCACGACCGCTACGGTAGCAGGTTCGAATCTTGCCTCGGGCATGGATGTGTGTGATGTCCTTAGGTTAGTTAGGTTTAAGTAGTTCTAAGTTGTAGAGGACTTATGACCACAGCAGTTGAGTCCCATAGTGCTCAGAGCCATTTTTTTCCCGGCCCATTCCGGGGCGTTACACGTGAGTATAGGTGAGAGAAATGGTGAGGGAAAGGTCATATTTACTGCCTGGGCGTATAGTCAAACAGTGGTAGTATTGACAAGCGTTTACTAAACCAGCCATAAGCAATATTTCGGCCGTCCTCATGGCCGCACTGTGTCCTTGCAAACACAGCTAACTGCGGAATTGCTGACGCCCCAATACACTGGTGACGTCCATCGTCCTCAGTCGCAGACGATACATACCACGATGCCGAGCAGCCCACCAGCAGGCGTCTCCAGGAATGCATGCAGCCGTGAAGAAGTGTTGTCCCCCCCTGGTTCTCTGGGGTCTTGGCTGCTACGCAACCGCGCGCTCGTCGTCCTCATGCCGTGCGTCTGGATACAGTAAGTGACACTAGACTTCCGTTGCCGAGCAGCAGTGCACCAGTCGTTCACTCCTCGCCCGCCGCCCCACAGCCCCCCACCCCCCACTCGTCCCCATTACCCAGGGATCGGCCAGGATGATGGCCGATGACGTCTAGGAGGCTGGAAGGCCTCGAGAACGAGCCTCACCCAGATCGTGGACATCCTGCAGTCTGTGGGCCGAAGGTCCTCAGAGCGTGGATTCTAGCTGCACACCAGCTCTCCACATCTATGAAGTTTCCTGTCCTAAGACCGAGCGAGATGGTGCAGTGGTTAGCACACTGGACTTGCATTCGGGAGGACGACGGTTCAATCCCACGTCCGGCCATCCTGATTTAGGTTTACCGTGATTTCCCTAAATCGCTTCAGGCAAAAGCCGGGATGGTTCCTTTGACAGGGCACGGCAGACTTCCTTTCTCATCCTTCCCTAATTCGATGAGACCGATGACCTCGCTGTCTGGTCTCCTTCCCCAAACAACCCAACCCAACTCGATGGGCCAGTGAGCGGCAGGTAGTCGGCCGATCATCTCCAATGGTGATTAGTGGTTTCTCTGAAAAACGAAAGCCCTTAATTCTCTCCGGTTCAAGAGACAGACGGATGGTGTCACGACTTGAAACTTCTTTGTTTGAGTCTACTGAAATGACTGAGTAGGTGAAACTTCTTAGTGTGAGTCGTAAACTGCTGAGTGCAACTGAACCTACTGTCTCGTTACTTTTTTTATCATTTCAACTGAGAGGCAGAATTTTCCCAGACAAAGACAACTCAACCTTAACATATTCATTTATTTCCCACAATATACAAGCAAAACGCAATCTGACTGCTCTAAAATGACAACACGACTTCAAATAATTAACGCAAAGAATGGCCCTGAACTGGAAGAAGTGCTAACAATAACTCATATTTTTCGTTACAGAAATTACAGCAAGCAGCAACTACAGCCAGCTAAAAAAAGATTCTAAGTACTGTAGGTTCTAACTACTAGGGGGCATATGATTAGCAAAAGAAAGATTTTGTTGAAGGGCAAACAATGTATTTAGCAGACTTTACCTTACTCCTGTGGCATTCAGTTCCAAAAATTATATACTCGTAGTTGTCAATAATTCCGCTAGCCAAACATTACCAGCTTCATAAATCATCATTTTACAGTGCATGTCCTACCAACATTGAGTCTCCACGATGGACACATGTCCAAGCTGTGCACTTGCTAGCTGCTAACTGCCCCTCCATCCAATCACAGAGTCTCTTAACAAGAGCCAAGAGCGCTGTCAGCGATATTAATTACTGTCTATAGTGCTGCCAACATGCATACACATAAACAGGATACTTCCATAGCCCCCATGCTCCTCTCAAAAAAATTTACAAAGTGTTTTGGGCAGTGGGCGAGACTAAGCTGTTAAAATTTTTTATATTAACAACATCAAGTAGATAGATGTACACAAAAGTTAAGTAATATGCTGTTGGTCAACAAAGTAAAAATTCTTCTCACAGTCCCTAAAGACAGTTCTAATTCAGCAGAAGAGAAGTCTATGACAGTTTTATTCACAAAGGCTGAGTAGTAAAAGAAAATGCACACCTAATTAACGGACCACCATGCAGTCTTGAAGAAGTAGTGTTGTCCTCCCCACGGAAACACAGTGCCGACTCTTAATATGAAGATTTCAGTTGAGAACACTGGTAAAGGGCCACAACAGAGCAGACCCACAGCAGAGTCAGTCGAAGTCTTGAAGAATATTGGTAGAATTGGTAGGCCATCACAGAGCGGAACCACAGTATTCCTTGTAGAGTTTACTGTGGTAATGGGCCACCAAAGGCACTGACCCACTGTAGTCCTTCTAGAGATTATGGTGGTTATGGGCCATCAAAGCTGCAGACCCACTGTAGTCCTTGTAGAGGTGGCCAACAGGCATCCATTGCAACTGTGCAGGTGCATAATTACAAGACTCTTGAGGATAATGTAGCAAGTCCATGAACCACCACTTGTGCACTCACTATTATTTTTTTTGCAATATCCTTAGAACCAACAAAGCTGTTAACAGGTTACTTGCCAAATTATCAACACATGTGCAAGCACTAACACAGTATGACCAACAGACAAATGTGTGCAGTAAAATGAATCCCTACTACTTACCTAACTTGAAGAACTGGTGTCTGTACAATCACAATTTAACAGTATACAAATTCAATTACAAATGTAAAGAAAACATCATTATAGTACAGCACATGATAATACAAATAACATTTCTAGTAATGCAGGCTTTACAAAAAGAATAAAAACAAGCATATATACGAGTCTTACAGGAATTATAACATAAGTAAGTAAACGAAATATGAGAATATCATTAGAAGCATAACAAAATAAATAATGTTTAAAGATCTTCTAAATGTAAAGAACATGGTACAAAAACAGAGATTAGATTTGAGGATAACAGAATTCCTCATTATAGTGAATGCAGCTTAGTATTAGAAGGAAAAAAAATTGCTCACACAGTGAGGAAAAACACAGACACACAAGGATACACATAAACATAGCGGATTAACACAAAAGGAAAGGACAGAGTCTGTTTTCAAATGTAAATGTCAAAGTGTAAGTGTAACATTTGGTACTGCAGTGCTTGTGGTGAGCATTTTATACCTACTTTATGTTCATACTTGTTTTACTTTCAACCAAAACTACTTCGTTTCCAACTAAAACTTCATTCAATTCTTGCCAGTCTCTCTTACTTCAACATTTATTTCCACAAAAAAGTCCTATTTGTCCATATTTAACCAAAACTCCTTTATTTCCTTTCAAAATAATTAAACCTCATTATACAATACCTTTTGACCAACCTTTTTCTTATAACGTCTCAATACATTTGTTCCCAACACATCATAACTCATTTTCTTATGTAGCATACCCCCTCTTAAGCTAACTTAAATCTACTGAGCTCAAATACATACACTAGAGAATGGGACAATGCAACAGCACAAAAATACAAACAACAATGACAAAAATGCAGATTGGCCAAGCAAGCAGCAGCATATCTGAATTAGCAAAGCAAATGCAATATTACAACTAACGTAAGGCAATGTGCAGCAAACAAGAAATATAAATCAGTGGTAAAATTGGTTTACCACAATAATACAAAGTAAAATTCAGTTGGACATTACCTGACAAATAGCAGCAGCAATAGCAATAACTTATACCTAAATATGAGAAATCACAAGCACAAAAATATTACAGTAAAGACAGCAATGTAGATAAGGAACATAAACATGTAGGCTTACAATAGCATGTGTGCATCTGTGATCATCAAAACTATCCAAAGTGCCAGCGCAAGGAACAGGATTTGTTCTATCTCCCAGGTGAAATACAATGATTTTATGTGATATTTTAACACTAAAGTGATGCACCACAACAACTTATTCTCCATGAAAATTACCAAGTCCTTGAAAAGAAAACTATATATGCAGTTCCTGTTAGTCGCTTCTCCTTCTTGCTGTTGTTTCCCTTCCAAGTGCTCCTTTTTTTTTTAAGAATGTGGATCATAAAATTGTTATTTAATAGATCTGCTGACAAAAGGTGTTCACAGTAGCATATGTATTGAATTTTATTTTATAAAATAAAAATGTACAAAGTGAAACATAAAATCATCATTCAACAGCCATGTGGAATTTCATAAGTCAGTTGAAATTCTCTCAACTCTCGTAAGAAAGACACGCCATAATCAGGTATGTAAATGTAAGAATATTTCTCATCAGTTCATAAGTATTTAGTAAGTAGCAGAAAGTACAAACTCGAAAGTGTAATCATATGTTTATAAGTAATAATGTATGTCAAGTTCGTGGTGTGTTCTGGAAAGGAAAGTTTATAGCGAGATCAAGAGCCTCTCTTTTCTACAGCTGTAGGAGCGCCCGCGGCAGTGCAGTGAGCTTAAGTGCGGCTGAAACGACACCATTCAAGTTTGCAGCCAACACAACAATGGGTATTTCCTGCTGACTATCGTGCAGCCCAGCCCAGCAGAGCATGTAAAATACATCACTCAAAGCTCTCACGATATCACAATGGTTGCTAAAGTTTATGTGAACGGTTCACAAAATGCAGACAAAGTACAATTTCATAAATGTGAAGTAATCCCACTGTGTAATTGCCTATACATATGTCAGATGCAGTAAAAATGTTTGTTTCTCTCTATTAAATGACCAGATAGCTGCGAAACTCTCTGCTAGAGAAGTATGGTACTGATGTATAAAACTGTTTAAGCAAACACCATATTAGCTAGGGCTCCTTGCGTTTGCCACAAGCGTAGTACACACAGTAAGCGTACCCCCATGAGGGATTCTGTAATTATACCTCAGATCTTACATTTTAAACTGCGGAATGAGATCTATCACTGAAAACCTCCTCTGAATCATTGCAGTTCAAGAATATTTCTAAAAATGTTCCAAGTACAAAAAGTAATCACCCATGTGTCATGTAACACTAAACTATACTTCTTGCTGCAAGAAAATTTCTGTCATAGCTTAACGGTAAAAATGTGCCAAGTGTCGTAGTTATCGTCGTTCATAAGCAACGTTCTCCAAAAATCGCTGTGCTTACCCTGTCATATACAAAAATAAAGTGCTATGCATATAAATGTCGTAGTTATTACGTTCGTTGCCGTGACCTTGAATGTGCTGTACTGTAACGTATTAATGTGAGACTGTGCAGACATAAGACAGATACAGCGTAAAAGCAATAATGAAAATTGTGTCACTCGCTAGTAGCTTAGTAACATAAACGTTTATCTGTCAAACAAATCAAATACTGAGTCATCTGTGACCTCTGACAAATTACTTTACTTAGAAATGTTCCTTCAAGTAAACCAAAATGTTGCAGTAAAACCTCATTAACAGTATACGTTCCAAGAATGTGAACCTTATAGCCGTGACGTAATCGTGCAACTAACAAGCAAAATTGTACACAAAATAAGACTGTGTTGTCTGATCCTTATAAAAGTGAACTCGTAAAATTACTGTCTTAGTATAAGGGACGTTCAAAAAGAAACAAGCCAGAGGCATAATAACAGAAACCGGTACCTGTGTGTTAGACATAATGACCCTGGCTGTTGAGACACTTGTCCCACTGTGACACAAGGCGATGAATGGCTGTCTCATAAAATCCCCAGGACTGCGATGTTAACCAGTTTCGCACGTACAGCCGAACGTCGTCGTCCGAGGTGAATCGTTTAACCCTTCGAGCCTTTTTAAGGGTACCGAAAATTGCACCCTTCTGATTCACTCTTCGCAGCACGGGACAACAGTGAATGCCCAGCATTATGTGCAAACCTTGACCACCCTTTTCCAAGCGATCAAATCAAAGCAACCAGGCAATCTCACCCATGGGGTCATTCTGCTCCACGACAATGCAAAACCTCATACGGTCAACACAGTCGTGGCACTCCTGCAGACATTCAAATGGGAGGTTCTCGGACACCCTTCATACAGTCCGGACCTCCCTCCCTGTGATTACGCCATTTTTGGTCCCCTTAAAAAGGCTCTGAGGGGCAAACGATTCACCTCGGACGACGACGTCCAGCTATACGTGCGGAACTGGGTCACATCGCAGCCCTGGGAATTTTGTGAGACAGCCATTCACCGCCTTGTGTCACAGTGGGACAAGTGTCTCAACAGCCGGGTTCAATACTTCTAACATACAGGAACCGCTTTCTGTAATTATACCGCCGCCTCGTTTCTTTTTGAAAGCCCCTTATATGTTCCATAGGTTCTTGACTAAGTAGTTAGCTTCAAAACATCGCTGCTTGCTAAATGTGATAAGTCGAAATAGTAACTTGAAGTGAAAATTTTAATAAGAAAGACTAAGTCAGAAAGCAAATTATTTCTCAATAAACGGTTTTATATGAGAAATGTGGCATAATCCTTTACTTCTCTTAGTACGCAGAGTTTCAACTTAAACGCAGTTATCATGTGGTATACGTCGGATCCTGTAAAGTCCATTGTAAATTAGAAAGAATTTGTGACTCAAATGTTTCTTCTTATGTGACAATGAATGGGCTTTAATGAGAACTTTTTGACCAATGTGTAGGTTCTTTGCATTTGTCTTACCGTAGTTTTCTCCTTTTGCCTGTAGCAGAATTTATATTTTTAATAGCCAAATCAGTTAGTCTTTATGTCGAAGTTTACGTGTACTCGGAAAAGATACAAGCTCTCTGATTCTGTTCGGTGATTCCTTATTGTTCTCTACAAGAATAGGTGGTAAAGCAGTGGAGTCATGAGAAAATTTATTCAGCACATTCTGAAATAAGTGTAAGTATCTGTCCCAATACTGATGCTTCCTGTGACAATACAATCTGCAAAGCTTATTAATTTCTTTCATAATGCATTCATACGGGTTATAACGTGGAGAGTACATTGAAATAAAAACAGGCTTCATTTTTACCATTCTGAAGCATGCATGACCAAACAGCAGACCTAAATTGTGGTCCGTAATCTGAAATGACCTTGGCAACGTGTCCAACTTCACGTAAGAAATTTTTAACAAAGTCGTTGGATACAGACCGTCCAATGGCTCTGCGTAAGGTGCGAAATAAATAAATTTTGATGTACATTCAACAGCGACGAGAACGTACGAAAATCCATCCAATGTTTTAACAAGGGGTCCCAGAAGATCAACAGTAGCTAATTCTTTTAATCGAGTAGGAATAATAGGAAACAATGGAGCACGATGTGAGACGGTAGATGGTTTAGCTTTTTGACAAAGTTTACCAATAGGCCGGACTCCCCTAATTCTCGTTTCCATGTTGTTAAAATAACAAGTCGTCCAAAGGATATTATAGCATTTTCGTGGACCAAAATGTGCGTAGCTGAAATGAATGCACCAAATGAGGTTATTAACAAAATCGTCAGGAATACAAAGTACCCGTAGCTTGTCATCAACAGTGCAGCGTTTGAAGAGTATGTTGTTTCTAACAAGATAATAATGACGAATCTGCGTGTGTGTCTTTTCATGCCATTTACTTTTAATATCTTTCCAAAGCAATTGCTTCTCTTGCTCATGAGCAATGTCCTGTAAAGATGCAGTGACGAAATTTTCAAAGGCTACTTTTTGAATGTAAAGAATAGTGAAATTCATCCCAAGGTTAGCTTCCGGTTTGCTTTTCTCGAGGCCAGTCTGTGCACGTGACAGTGCATCCGCAACAATGTTTTCCGTGGCAGGAATGTAAAATTATTGTGAAGCGGAATTCTTGCAGAAACAATGCCCAACGTTTCAACCTGTCATGATTTAATTTTGAAGACATAAGAAATTGTAATGCTTGATGATCATTACAAACTCTTACATGTTTGCCGGAAAGAAAGAAAGAAAGTTTGTCAAATGGCCAAACGATAGCTTAAGTTTCCAATTCAGAAATGGAATAATTTTTCTCAGATTTTGGCACGCGGCAAGAAAAAGCGATGGTTTTCTGAACAGTAATTTCATTTTCTATGGCTTCTTGATATAAATGGGCACCAAGACCAACTTTAGAAGAATCCGTGCTAAGGTAGAAATCTTGTGACAGATCTGGGTGAGCTAAGATTGGCGCGATACGTAGCGCTTCTTTCAGAGAATCGAATTCCACCTGTGCGCGTTCGTCGCAGTTACAAATAATGTTTTTTTTCCAGTGAGAGAACAAAGTTTTGGAGTTAGTAGAATTTGCATGTTCGGGAAACGACGGTAGAAATTCACGAGACCTGCGAAATTGTCTTTTTGTGGATGGAACAGGAATGGCTCTGATTGCTTCCAACTTTTCAGGATTGCTCATTACAATACACTACAACAATAATAAAAGTACAACTACAAAGGAAATTCCATACCTACACTTGCCCACTAGCAGTAAACAATAACTTATTTCTAATCATGCTCTCATTATTCAAACTACAAGAAGATCAGAAGATTCCAGTGAACTATCCTCGGCTAAGGGTCGACAGGTGAAACTTCTTTGTTTGAGTCTACTGAAATAACTGAGTAGGCGAAACTTCTTAGCGTGAGTCTTAAACTACTGAGTGCAACTGAACCTACTGTTTCGTTACTTATTTTTATCATTTCAATTCTGATTTGCAGAATTTTCCCAGACAAAGACAACCCAAACTTAATCCACACCCATAATTTACAAGCGCAACGCAATCTGACAACTCCAAAATGACAACATGATTTCAAATAATTAACACAAAAGAATGGCCCTGAATTGGAAGAAATCCCATATTTTTTCATAATATCTCACAGAAAATCTTCATAACACGAACTACAGCAAGTAGAGCGCGCAGCAACTACAACCAGCTAAATAAAAAGATTCTAATTAGTGTAGTCTCTAACTACTAGGAGGCATATGGTTAGCAAAAGAAAGAGTTTGTTGAAGAGCAAACAATGTATTTAGTAAATTTTACCTTACTCATGTGACATCCAGTTCCAAAAATTATACAGTTGTCAATAATTCCACTACTCAAAAATTACCAACTACGTCCATCCTCATTTTACAATGCATGTCCTACCAACACGGAGTCTCCATAAACGACTCATGTTCAAGCCGTCCACTTACTAACTGCTAACGGCCAGTCCGTCCATCCACAGAGTCTCTTACCGAGAGCGCAGAGCGCTGTCAGCGATATTAATTACAGTCTATAGCGCCGCCAAATACAAACCTACAAACGAGCTACTTAAAGATTGAATCCTCTGAGCCCCTAAGCCGATTATTTACAGCCTTATGGCTGCGCTTCTGGTGCAATCCTACTGAAGACAGTTAGTAATTCATCACCATTACCACTCCTTCCAAGGATTAGGAATTGTTCCCGTCTCTGCCCTCCATCCATTCATTAATCAATCAATCAATCCATCCATCCACCTCTTACGAGGTTTACCTAGTTCTCTCTTTCCAGTCGGCCGACAGTTCATTGTCTTTTTTGACAATGTATTTTCTGTCATTCAGTCAACATGATCCTTCCATTTCTTTCTAATCTCTTTCATCTTCTCATTAACAGAAAACCTTTTTAATTCTGATCCAGTTGTTTCATTCCTTATGTTATCCATGTTACTATAGCCTCTTACATGTCTCATGAACTTCATCTCTGCTGCTTGTGTACGTGATTTTTCGTTTTTTGTTACTGCCCATAATTCGGAACCACAAACAAGAGTAGATACAGCCGTAACCTTATAGAATTCCATTTGTGTTTCTTTCCTTGTTTTTCTTCCCACAGTTCTTCTACTTATTCCGCAGACATCTTGATATTCTTAACGTCCTTCTCAATGCCTTTCTCATGATTAAAACAGAAATCGTATCCTAAATAACTTAAGTGTGATACATATTCTATACTTATCTCATTTTCTATTGTTTTCCATCTAACTGGACTCTTTCCTTTGAAAATTTAGTTAAGTTGTAATATACTGCGTTTTGGCTCAATCTCATACTGCTCTTTGCAAATTATATTTTACTTCCTGTATAATTATCAGATCATCAGCTTATAATAGAGTATTTAATAGTACGCTAGATCCAATTTTAATTACTGATAATTTTTCCAGTTCATTAAATAAAGTGAATGGTAGACTGCACCCTTATCGAACACCTCGGTCTATTAAAATTTAATCCGACATTTTCGAAATTGAACTTATAATTATTTTTATGTTTACATATAGACTCTTATAAGATGTTTTGGAAAACCTTTTATTTCCAATATTTTCCGCAAAAGGTTTTTTTACCTTATCAAAGGCTTTCTCAAAATGAATAAATGCTAAACATATTTTTAAACCAAGTTCCCGACGTTTTCCGATTATTTATCTTATTAGAAATATATTATCATTTCACGAACGTCCCTTTCTGAAGCCCTCAGTTATAGTAGCATCCTTTCATTAAGAGCTTCCCATAAATTTTATATCCCGCATTTAGTAACCTTATTCTTCTATAATTTCGTGCGTTTTCCTATTGTATTTTTTAAATACAGAAATAACTTTAGCTCTGTTCTGTTCTTCAAGTACAGAACAGTTCTTCCAACTCATTTTTAAAAGGTGGAGGAAGCAAAATTCTAAAATGGTTCCTCCATATTTGATTAATTCAGCATTAATGCTGTCAAAGCCACAAGGTTTTCTACCTTTTGTTACATTTAAGGCTTTTGTGTTTATTTGATGTATACAATTGCTATGAATTTTTATGGAATAACTTTCTTCACTATCTTCAACATACCATAAGTATCTCTAATGATGTAGCCACCGATTTTCTGTTATTATTTTACTGTTTGCAGTGTCTTTCTCCGTTTAATTCAAATGTTTTATCGTTTTAAACGCTATATTCCCTCTTCTGTGAATGTCATGTTCAGGATTAACAATGAATTTTTCCAGCTATTTTTTCATTTAATTCTATGTTTTATTTATTTTCTGTTTATATATTTCCCAGGCTTCATTTGTTAGTGTTTGTAAATAGGTGTTATAACTATTTTGTTTTTCTTTAATATTGTTAGCTATTTCTGTATTCCATATTTCCAGACCTCTTTTTCGATTTGATACTTTGCTTGCCTCTAGTGCCTCATTACCTAATTTCAGCACTGCTGTTTCAAATCTTTCCCATTATTCTTCAATATTGTCTTTAGTTTCAACCATTAGCAATTCCTGTGTGAGTCATTGTTGATATAAATTCCTTGTGCTTTCTTGCCATAGACGATGAACTTTATATTTCAAGCTTTGGCTTTGGGTTTCCTTTACATTTCTCTCTTTCCTCCACTTTGCCCATATCCCAAGCTTTGAAGTAACTATGAAGTGATCAGGGCCTATATCACTACCTCTACACACACGAGTACCTCGAATCTCAGAGCTTATTTTTTATTAGGTATTGCTTAGTCAATTGTTGAGCATGAACCTCTTGTGTTCCGGGTGTATTTATTGATGTGTTTCTTTCTGAACGTATTTACTGTTGGTACTTTTCCAATTCTTGGGTTAAAGTCTCCTAATATTAACAAATAATCAGTTTTAATATACTTATTTATTTGTTTTTGCAGCTCTTCATAAAATATTTGAGAACTTTCATTTGTCCTTCTTCAGGTGCATAAACTCCTATGACACACAAATCTCCTCCTTGTATTAAAACCTCCTCTTATATTCTAGGTATGTACACGCAATGTATCTTTAACGCCAACTCACTTTCCTTTATCATGGTCTTGTCGTCGACTTTGAAAACTATCCAGCTTATCCCTTAGAAATGTATGAGTTACTGTTTTTCTTTATGTGGATGGGTAACCACCCCATCACTCATTGGGGGGGGGGGGGGGGGGGGGGGAACAGGCTCTCTCCGAATTTATCCAAAGAGCGGAAGCAGCAACCCTCTCTTTTGGGTTTTAACTAACAGAGACGAAAAGCAGAGGTAGATCTCTTAAAAATTATGTTTAGGAGAAGGTACTCTGAGTTAACAAGTAAGTTTGCTTGAGATTCCTCGTTCTTTCAGATTTTCTGGCTCACTCTTCCCCGAACATGGGTTGCTGGGTCCGGTTATATTTTCAATGTGTGAATTTCTGGTAGCACTTCAATCTTAGACCACCGTGTTAGCTGTTCCACGCGCTCAAACGTTGACTGGTGTCGCAAACTCCCGTCTGCCCGATGTGTTTTGTCGTAATTTCAAAAATACTTCCATTGCTTACTTGATTAGCACATCGGCCGTGCTGGCCTCTACTGCCGGCCACTGTACGAATAAAACCTTAAAAATTCGCAAATTTTCAGGGGCTCAGCACTTATCTCCTTTTTCGAAAGATTCCAAGGTGAATCTTTAACCAAAATCTCTCTTAACGCCAAACAAAATGGAATGCCGTTCTGAGACCAACACGCAGCTCCAATCATAAACTATCTCACACGGTTTCTCTCTTGTCCGTTACTAACATGAGCTTACTTTTAAAGTGCTGTCTCCAGGACCTTATTACAGTGCGATCCTTAATCTAATGGTTATAGCACTCAGTACGGAGGTTTTGCTTTCATCAACTGTTCAAATGGTTCAAATGGCTCTGAGCACTATGGGACTTAACATCAGAGGTCATCAGTCCCCTAGAACTTAGAACTATTTAAACCTAACTAACCTAAGGACATCACACACATCCATTCCCGAGGCAGGATTCGAACCTGCGACCGTAGCAGTCGCGCCGTTCCGGACTGAAGCGCCTAGAACCGCTCGACCACCGCGGCCGGCTTCATCAACTGTTCCTTTCATCAACTGTTCCTTCGGCCAATGCCGGCTACCCATTTTACTGGCAACTGATGTGCCGGTGGACTGTCCAAATCTACGTTTATTACACAAATAAAATATGAAGGTATTTAGTCGAAACACGCCAATACATTGTATTCCACTTAATACCATGACAGTAGTACCAGTGAGTGTAGCCGGAAGGCGGAAATCCTTCCCCACTATCTCAGAAGCCATACTGCTAATGATAATACTGCTTCTCTGCAACCCTAATTTTCTCAACCGCTCAGGTTTCCACATTTTCATAGAAATTTGCCAACACAGTTTCTGCTAAGAAGAACAGGTGAGTAGGACTGTGTTTTGGAACTTGTCTCGTTCGTTTTCCCTAAAAACATACACTGGTGTTGAAAGTTAAAGCAACAAGCGGAAATTTTACATGACTGCGTTTATTTTACCAAAAAACAGTATAACAGGTGATAGTAAAGTAGAAACAATGTAAAGAATACAGTACGTAATCAACTGGAACACACATAACTGTAGACGGAAATGATCTTCGTTTTTTCCAACTTAACGGATTTGCACATACATTCTGAGAACTGGTTAAAGCGCTCAGTATGGTGTGTGACCACCTCTGGCACCAATACAGGCCTGACAACGACGGGACATGCTGTGAATGATATAGATCTCACGCTGAGGCAATAACTACTCACAAATCTCGGAGAGTGGCTGGTGGATGCTGACGTGATGGAACCCGTCTCCCTAGTGCATCCCAGAGATGCTCTGTGGGATTCAAATAGGGAGAGCGAGCAGGCCACACCATGCGTGCAATATCTTCCGTTTCCAGAAAAAAAAAACATCAGCCACCCGTGCTCCATGACGTCGAGCATTATCGCCTACCAGCACGAAGTCTGGGCCCACAGCACCTCGCAACAACCGCGCATGAGATCCCAAGATCTCCTCATTATACATGACACCAGTTAAGGCTTGCCGATTCACTTATACGATTTCATGAAGAGGTGTTAGAGTGGTCAACATATCCCTGTGCATACCATTAGGGATCCTCCTCGATATCGATCTCTTTCCACAACGTTTGGGTCCCAAAATCGTGCTCCACGTGCCCTCCAGATGCGAATCTGTCGAGAATCACTCACCAGACCAAATCTGGATTCACGTTTGAAAAGAACATTGGTCCACAGTTCGACTATCAAATGGTTAAAATGGCTCTAAGCACTAGAGCCGCTCGGCCACAGCGACCGGCGCTCGACTATCTGTAGCATGTTGACGGCTCCACTCTAAACGGTCTCTTCCGTGAAGACACGCCAGAGGTAGACAGACAACAGGTCTCGGACAGTAAAGGCAACTCTGCTGGAGCCTCCTGCACACAGTTTGCCTCGATGCTGCGAGGTCAGATGCCAGTTGCAGTGCAGCAGTAAGGCGGTACCGCTGTGCCCTTATAGCAAAATAACGGTCCACTCTTTCTGGTGTCTTTATAAACACTCGCTTCATCCGAGAAACAAGAGAACGATTCACATTAAGCTATCGGGCCACCTCAGTTCGTGACTCTCCTACTCCCATTCTTCCTACGGCCCTCCACAGTAGAGAGTCTGTAGGAGCCTTCTCTGTGCCAAACTGCACCCTCTGTGATTGTGGATGTAGGGTTGTACTGCAAACACTACTCCCCTTGATAGGTGCCCTGACGCCATTGCTGGCGTGGTCGTCCGTTGATCGGAATGCCATCTTCCGTGCGGAACACGATCGTAATGACATCTGTTGACAGTTTGTATGATTATATCGTGAATTAGACACCGGAAGGGGAATTAGCAGTTTGTCCCTTCAATTTCGGACACCAGAGTACTTGCGTCACATGTCATCACAACGGTCTGTACCCAGCTGTCCAGCCAGACAATAATCCCCCTCAATACTTCTCCAAAACCAATAACGTCCTGACGACTTCCATACTACCTGAAATCAATAATACCTCGTGCGACTTTGCTCATATCCATTTCCCTGTTACACCCCCCCCCCCCTCCTCCCTCGCCTCCCTCCGTTTTCACTGGGTAGGGATGAATCGCGTAACACTAGAATTTCGAACCAATCCCTGCTATAGGTAAGTGAACCATTACATATACCAATGCTCCTTCCCTTCTTACCCTTGTCCTAGCCATATGAAAAAATAATGCTACATTACTTTCTGTTGCTTCTATTGCATTTCATAATTTTGCTGGGAACTGCTTTTCCGCTATGTGCAATCAAAGATAAACTCTCGTGCTGAATTCAACACGGACTGGATTGTCTGTTCACCACATGATACATTCGTTCTTGCATTACGCTCACCTCACTCCTTGTCAGCCAGCCGATTTAACATTGCATGAAGTAACCTTGCAATGGCCAACTTGTTATCCAACAAACACAATTGTCCCTATATCTTTCACAGATCGTTATTCAACACCTTCTCCACATCACTGGCGTACCGAGTTTGCTCCGTAGTTAACTCCCGCACTAGCCTCGTAATGTCTAACACTCCTTACTCCGAACTAAACAATCGAGTTGCGTGACATTCCACGGCACACTTCGTAGAACTCACTATTACCGAAACTGATGAAGTGTACAATTTAATTTCGGACAATCCTCCTCATCCACTATCCCAAACGTCGGATTTTACTAATTTACCTCCCGCATTTAATCAGCCTCATTTCCTCCGAACTACGGTCTGTGGTTCAGTATCCACCAGCAGGGATAACTGTGCTCTTAGTTTATCGTAGGTAAACTGTAACCCAGAGACAACAGGACGAGAGGACCGAGCAGCAGTCAGAGAGGCACTCAGGGCCCCGGATTTGTTGTTATCATCGATCCGACAAGAGACTGGTGCTTCAGTGACCATTAGGACAATTAATAGGCAGCTCACAGAAAGGGGGCGGAGCTCACCGCACCCTTGACCTGACCAGCATTGACCTCTGTACGCCAAGAAGCTCGTTTGCAGCGGTGTCGGGCACATTCGCCCTGGAGCCTTATTGAGTGGAGTACTAGTGTCTTCAGTAATGAGTCTCGCTTCGATCTAAGCCCTGGTGACCAGCGAAGACGTGTCTGAATCCCTGGGCAGCGGTGGGATGCCAAAATGATCGTCGCCCGCCACACGGGGCCAGGGGTAGTGGGCTGGGGTGTCATTTACTTTCATTGCAGGACCCCTTTGGTGATCATCCGCGGCACTCTTATAGCGCAGCGGTACTTCAACGGTATTCCCTATTTGTTGCCCTTTATGGCAAGACATCCTGGGATTGCATTTTAGCAAGATAATGCCCGCCCGCATGTGGAGAGAGTTTCTACTGCTTCTCTTCGTTCCTGTCAAACCGTACCTTGGCCATCAAGGTTGCCGGATGTCTCCCTGGTTGAGAACGTCTGGAGCATTATGGCAGGGCCCTCCGACCAGCTCAGGATTTTGAAGATTTACAGAATTTGGAACGATGTTCCTCAGGAGGACATCCAACAATTGTAGAAATCAATGTTAAGTCGAACATTTGATTGCGTAAGAGCCAGAGGTTCCCCAACGCATTATTGACTTATTCAGTTTGTGAAGCTGCCTCTCTTGAGTTAATTATCCACTCTTTCTGAAATGGTTATCATTTGTTTGTCCGTACGTGCACATCACATGTACCGATCTCTGTCCCGTTCGAATAAGTTCTTCTTGGCGCCTCTTTTTTTGTTTTATTGTGTAATACCATGTTCACGTGCTTACCGTATCTATGAAGACTACTAACTGTCCAAACATGGGAATAACACCCTTCTACCGTCATTCAGACTTACAAAAACTATCTGACAGATTCTGTGTAGTACCAACAGCTTTTGGACATCTGCCCCTTCAAAATTGTAAAATGGCTCGGTGGACTATGGGACTTAACATCTGAGGCCATCAGTCCCCTAGAACTTAGAACCACTTAGACCTAACTAACCTAAGGACATCACACACATCCATGCCCGAGGCAGGATTCGAACCTGCGACCGTAGCAGTCGCGCGGTTCCGGACTGAAGCGCCTAGAACCGCTCAGCCACCGCGGCCGGCCCCAAATTGTAACCGTCCCAGCAAATGACCTGGCGCCATGCCCCCCCCCCCCCCCCCCAGCTTACATTCTGTATGCGCCTGCGTTCCACTACAAACAAGCAAGTTCCTGGTAGTCCTTAAATTCCTAAAACTTATACAAAAATCCTATAGATACTGTAACTCTGATTAGCAAAGTCCCCTCGTGTCATCATTTCTCAGCTGACGTGAGCTGCTGCTGCATCTACCAACACATATGTCATTCTCTTCATCGTCTCACACAAGTCCTATCCTAAAGTAATTTCAACCAACTCCGCCATCCTCAATAAATCTATCCTCTCTATCAATTTCAGCCCTCACTCTTATTTCTCCTCAATAAATCAGATTCCAGTGTCACACTTCCGGTTCCCATTCCACATCTAACACGGAACTACAAATCCTTTTCAGATCTTCTCACAGAATCTGAAGTCTTACTGCTACCCGTATAACAACACTTACCGATTTCCCAAGAGCAACTAAGCACGTGAAGTGTACAGCCATCAAATCGTTGCAGTTACCATAAAATGTGTGGATAGCTAAGGGACCAAACTGCTGAAGTCATCGGTCCCTAGACTTACACACTACTTAAACTACTTTACGTGAAGAACAACACATACACACACATGCCCGAGGGAGGACTCGAACCTTCGCCGGGAGGGGCCGCGCACTTCGTGACATGACGCCTCTAACCGCACGGATGCAATCGGCTTATCAGTCAACACACATTTCTGATGTTTTAATCGGTTATTTTAACAACAGTGCAATATTATAAATTTTAATGCAAGTTCTAAAAAAATCTCTAAATTCCTTTGGCTCGTGAAGCCTACTTAGTTACTAACTGTTGTAGCTGAGCGGTTCTAGGCGCTTCAGTGTGGAACCGCGGTGCTGCTACGGTCGCAGGTTCGAATCCTGGCGCGGGCATGGATATGTGTGATGTCCTTAGGTTAGTTAGGTTTAAGTAGTTCTAAGTCTAGGGGACTGATGACGTCAGATGTTAAGTCCCATAGTGCTTAGAGCCATTTGAACCATTTGAAGCTACTAACTAACGAGATACTTTGTAATAGGCAAGACTGACTTTACTCAACGTAGCAGGCTTTTGTACGTTTTACCTTTCTTTAAACAGATGTGATTTATTTCTAAATACGAATCCTACATAATTAAAAAAGGACTTTTTATAGTCCCAGACTGCTTAATAAAAATGTGTGACTAACACCATGGTAGGCGTTCTCCTTACGAGATCAAAATGTCATTCTCATATGTCCTGTACACAGAAAGCGGTCATTCTACGAAAAGATTTAAACGTAATGGCTGTAGAAATAATGCGTGTCAGAAGCAATAACAGGCAGTATAGGGAACCATAATCGACTGCATCATGACGAAGGGGAAAAAATTAGTACAACTTTTAGTTAACTTTTTTAAAGAAGGAAATCTTCGGAAGGAGGGTTGTTCACTGGGCTCATTGCTGGCTAATACAGGAAATGTATTCGAAATTGCAAATATGAACCACCATCAACTTTGCAGTGGAATGACTATAGGGGGGCATGGAGATAGTCTTTCTTCCCTCGCTCTATTTGTGACTGGAACAGGAAAGGAAACGACTGGTTTGGTACAGGGTATCCTCCACTACGTGCCTTGCGGTGGCTTGCGGAGTATGAATGTAAATGTAGATGTACATGATTGCACTCATCAGCTCCTCTATGAAACGGTCATTGCATTTCTTACTATTGGAGTACGCACATTTTCTTTGTAAGAGCTGGACGCAATAGTCGCTGAGGCCTGTCTACATGTATGCGAAACATCGAGGAAAAGCAACTGATAGCACTCTGCGACTGTACATGCTGGCTACTACCTCTTGCACGGAACTCCGGAAGCCATCTCAGCTAAGTTCACGGACGACACTACCAAAAGAGACCAAAAACACAACGGCAAATATCAGAACCGCAAACCACTCTCCCATTAGAGAACTTGGTGTGCCAGTAGCCAATGGGCTAATTACCACAAGGTTAGAGTTAGAAATTTATCGAGCCTCAATTTGTACATGTTGGTAGGATATTGGCAATTGTGAGAGATAGAGGAAGATTTTCGAGGGATCGTGGAATGCAAAACAGTTATTAGTGGGTAAAACATGAGGATATTTTGGTGGCAGATATCGATGAGTACTGATAAACTTTAAACAGTTCTTAGACACTCGAAAATACACGGATAAAATCCTCTTCATCGATGATGATGTTCTTACCCACAGAGGCCAACAGGAGGAGGACAACAGCGAATGCTGCAGCCAGCATCTCTCCTGAGGCGTTACCCTTTGGAGAGAAGTGGAAGAGTGTTTCCACGCCATAGACCTGTATTCTGTTGAGGCGATATTCATGTCTCTGGTCGTCATATTTTGAATTAACTTCCATTTTACTTTATATCTTTTGACGAATACACTACTAACCATTAAAATTGCCACTCCAAGAAGAAATGCAGATGATAAACGGGTGTTCAATGAACAAACATATTATAGTAGAACTGACATGTGATTACATTTTCACGCATTTTGGGTGCATACATCCTGAGAAATCAGTACCCAGAACAACCACCTCTGGCCGTAATAACGGCCTTGATACGCCTGGGCATTGAGTCAAACACAGCTAGGATGGTTGTGTACAGGTACAGCTGCCCATGCAGCTTCAACACGATACGATACCACAGTTCATCAAGAGCAGTGACTGGCGTATTGTGACGAGCCAGTTGCTCGGCCACCATTGACCAGACGTTTTCAATTGGTGAGAGATCTGCAGAACGTGCTGGCCAGGGCAGCAGTCGAACATTTTCTGTATCCAGAAAGGCCCGTACAGGACCTGCAACATTCGGTCGTGCGTTATCCTGCTGAAATGTAGGGTTTCGCAGGGATCGAATGAAAGGTGGAGCCACGGGTCGTAACACATCTAAAATATAACGTCCACAGTTCAAAGTGCCGTCAATGCGAACAAGAGGTGACCGAGACGTGTAACCAATGGCACCTCATACCATCACGCCGGGTGATACGCCAGTGTGGAGATGACGAATGCAAGCTTCCAATGTGCGTTCACCGCGATGTCGCCAAACACGGATGAGACCATCATGATGCTGTAGACAGAACCTGGATTCATGCGAAAAAATGACGTTTTGTGATTCGTGCACTCTGGTTGATCGTTTAGTACACCATCGCAAGCGCTCCTGTCTGTGATGCAGCGTCAAAGGTAACCGCAGCCATGGTCTCTGAGCTGATAGTCCATGCTGCTGCAAACGTCGTCGAACTGTTCGTGCAGATGGTTGTTGTCTTGCAAACGTCCCCGTCTGTTGACTCAGGAATCGAGACGTGGCTGCACGATCCGTTACAGCCATGCGGATAAGATGCCTGTCATCTTGCCTGCTAGTGATACGAGGCCGTTGGGATCCAGCACTGCGTTCCGTATTACCCTCCTGAACCCACCGACTCCTTATTCCGCTAACAGTTGTTGGATCTCGACGAATGCGAGCAGCAATGTCGCAATACGATAAACCGCAATCGCGATAGGCTACAATGTTTCACCAGGCAACGCCGGTTAACTGCTGTTTGTGTATGACAAACCGGTTGGAAACTTTCCTCATGTCAGCTCGTTGTATGTGTCGCCACCAGCGCTAACCTTGTGTGTGTGCTCTGAAAAGCTAATCATTTACATATCACAGCATCTTCTTCCTGTCAGTTAAATTTCGCGTATGTAGCACGTCATATTCGTGGTGTAGCAATTTTAATGGCCAGTAGTGTAGTTGGGTAGATCTTCCAGAACGTCCATGGCTATTTACTTTCCATTTTTTTCTCCAGATGCGAAAATATTCTAATGACCTTGATGCCGGCAAGAACTTTCTTCCTTCGTTCTCCGAACGACGTGCTGCAGAAAGGCAAAAAACTCGAAACAACTCCTATCACTCTTTCGTGAAAGATTGTTCTGTTTGAGGAATGGTAGACTAGCACAGGCAAAGAGGGCATTCCTCGTCAAAAGAAGTCTGCTAGAACCGACCTTCGACATTTTTGAGGAAGAAATTTCTGAACATGAACGTTTTGAGTACAGCAAAGACTGAAGTGATGCATGGGCTGTGGAAAAACCGGAAACGATGAGGATTAAATCTCTTAAGACAGAGAGACGGTAGTGTCAAGGAGGGACTAGAAAAGCCATTACGAGGTGAAGGCTAGGTTAAAATCAGGCTGGAAAATTTTTCTTGGAGGAGGCTCGAGCTAGTAAAATGTTGATTTCTAGGCACTCACTTTACCACTAGATCCAACATTATCACTAGAAAGTAAAAGTGCATCATAAACCATTGATTTGCAATCTAGTGACAAACGGCACCACTAAACATTTACACATGGCGTTCATTGATACAGATACTAAGTGCATATTTGTTCGTGAATTAATCGCCTTAGTTGCCTCTAATTCACTGTGATGATAATGACTCCAGCTAGAGCGTAAGAAGAGGAAAAAGGAAAGACAGACGCTAATGAAAAATGTTGATGAAATACCCTAACGGAAAAAATCTAGCAATTTATTTATGTAATTATGACTAAATTATCTTAAGAGTAAAATGCTGGGAAACACAGTCCTACGTTCAAGCGCAGTATGAAATACGTTGAGCCATGGAACCAGGTCTAAACTGTTCTTAGGATGAACGCTACCGTCAGACTGTCGCGCGATGCACGACTCACCTCGTATGAAAAACAAGTCGACTCGTGGCTGCTAAGGAGCTGCGGATGGCAAATGATATACGGAGGCAATAAAGACGCCGCTGGAAAGGCACGTCGTAATGATTGATGGGAGTGCGCCAGGCCGGCTGCTCGAGCGGTCGCCGGCTACTGGTCTTCATCGCTGCTCGCCGTGCCAGCGCTCAAGCCGACGAGTACCAGAGGCGCAGCGTCTGCAGACTGCGTGACTACCAGTATTTCCAGTTTCATTTCGTTCCTAGCTATTATTCTCTTTTGATAGGCTTTTGAGAGAAATGGAATGAAATAAGACAGTTACGTAACATTCCTTCGGAACTACTTGAACCATTGGGAAAAGTAGCAATCACACGGTTCTTCAGGCTACGGAGAAGAATCTGTGGGACTGGAGACATAGCACTGTGCGCCTACGTAGTTGAGTGGTCGTCGCGGCTGACGGCTATGCGGAGGACTCGCGTTCGATTCCGAGAGCTGCCGGGGCATTTTCCTTGGTGGTAGGACTGGAACGGAGCGTACTCAACCTCGTGATGTTAATTGCGGAACTTCTTGCCGAATAGTAATAGCTCCAGGTCATGAAAACTGACAGTGGCTGGGACAGTGGTGCGCTGATCCTCATACGCATCCGTTGGCAGAGGATAACACAGTGGTCGGTCTGTAGCAATGAGCCCACCAGGGTGCGTGGAGGCAGTTTACGTTTACAGAGACACAGCGACAGAGTTTCTGAAACATATCATCCTCACAATCCAGGTGATAAGGACAGATAATCTGAGGTGTGGGGTTGACCTGTTACCCTGTTATTCTGCGCAACGGATTAATCTGAGATGTACCCTTTACCCTGTGGCTCCTGCAAGATGCAATTTCCACCCCCACACTACTACATATGTCAGACAGGCGCTCCTAACGTTCTAAAGAGAAGTGCCTGGAAAACTTTCAGCAATAAATATCTTCTGGAGTCGCCCGCTGTAAGGATATGACACAAAAACTCACAAAATTTCTTACGTAACTAGTGGGATACTTGGGTACTGGGGTAGTGCTAGTTAGTGTAAGAAAAACATGAAACTAACGAAAGTTATTATTTACTTTGCAAAAATTCTGAAAAAAAGCACAATGGCACTTTTAGTTATGAATTGAACAAGTTATATCCTGGTTCTTTTCGGAATGTGAAGTTACCTCTCAAGGATAGGATTCGCTAATGGAATTTCTATACAAAGTTTAAGATGGTTGTTGACTTGGCAGAATGGCTGAGAGGCGCGCCTACTCAACTTGAATAATTATCCTTTAGAATGTTGCTAGGTATGGTCAAGGCTGTTGCGTGTGAAATGCAGGGAAGTGTACTGTTGTGGAGGAAATATGGGGCTCGCAATAGCTGTAGGGCACAATACCATAAGCTGTGATGACTACTGTCTGGGCCGCTTGCTGCTGACAAATAAGATAACTCTCATTCTATCTGGATTGACCTTCGCCAGTCAAACTCTCCCTATGCCTTGATGAAGTCAAGGATTCCTTTCGCCTCTTTGGCATGGTACACCGGTCAGATAACCAGTCCACTGCGATGCCACTCAAAATTGGCTCGCAGGCGTTTAACTATAACGGTGTCCATTCACACTGCACAATAAGTGTGTCAGCCAACACAGGGAACAACGCTTAATTGCAAGGACTCAATATAGAGTATCACTTCGATTCGCTCTCAACAGAGGTGCTCTCCCAGTGAAGTACTGAGGAGAGACTTGTTCCTCGCTCCAAGAGCAACAACGGAACGGCGCCTCTCCACGCCAGAGGTGAAGGTGTATATCTTTTGGTCTCTTCCATTATTCCTTCAGCTCAAGGCGTCAGAAATATCGTCTGCCAATCAGCATTGCTCTTCTATAACGGGAGAATGACGTTTTGTTTAAGGCGACCAATCCGGGTACCTGTAGCATTGGCGTTTGGCATTTGCTGTCTCCCTGTGAAAATCTCTGAAACTGCATGCTATGTGTAAATAATGCATAGGCTGGCCGCTCCCACACAGTGTAGCGGAATTTGCTTTTAAGCCGAATACGGAGTCGTTCCCCCTTTTCACTCCGGCCCACACTGTCCGCTACACGGGCGGTCACCGGCCGACATAGGCTGGGTCGTCCTCTGAAGGGACCAGCGTCCTGTTGTGCGGTTTCTCTCCCGAACTAAAAGCTTCTGTGACCGTCGTGTCTGGAATGTATGTGTGTACGTCAGCCATGAGTATTTCAACCACGGTACACTTACTTGTAAATTGCATATTGTTTACAGGAATTCATACAACATTGACTTTATCTTATAGAGTTTGGGTTCGAATGAAGCGTCTAGATGTGCAGAATATGATTGTGAGGGCGGAATATATAAGCAATGAAGGTCAGGAGACCACGACGTCTTACAATTAATACGGGAAGTATCTCACACAGTACTTGAGAACTCACGCAACGTGTGATACGCCCTGGTGGCGGCAGAATTGTTGCACGACTTTGCCAGTAGTACGAAATAGCAGCTCCTAAGTTATTGAGAAAGAAACAGGCGCTGCTGCGACTACAGCCATCAAACAATACAGGAAATGTATTTGCAACTGTTAATATGGACTATCATCTGCTGTATATTGGAGTGAAGAAAGTGAAAACTTGCGCCAGACCGGGACTCTAACCTGGAATTCCTGCTTTATAGGAGCGGTAGCCTTAACCTCTTCAGCTATCTGTGCACGAATCACAACCAGACCCAAACTTCCATACGTCGTTATCCATGTGTCACAACCTGCACTCGTACGTTACGTATATTCCCTTCCAGGAAGCCTATATTTATTGGGAGTCGAGAGCTGGTATTGGCCAATAAATACGAAATGGCAGTGCCTGTGTTATTAAAAAGTACGGTGCAATGTTCCTCGGGACATGCATTTCTGTCTGGGATTCGTGAACGGATAGGGGAAGCGGTTAAGGGACCGCTTGCATGACGTGGAATATGTCTTATCATCGTGGTCCTAACGTATAATGTACTCGTATGTTGACGGCAGTAGGACGGTTCTGCAGTCAGGTTGAAGTGCTCAGAGTCCAAAAGTTCTCAGTAGTCTTTCTCGGATAGAACGTCGCCTTATCTCCAGGCATTCTCATTTTAGTCTCGCAGCATCTCCATAATATTTGCGTGTTGTTTGAACCTACCAGAAACAAATCTAGCAACCTGTCTCTGAATTGCTTCGACGTCTTCCTTTAATGAGACCTGGTACGGATCCCAAACGGGCGAGCAGTACTCAATTGTAGGTCACACTAGCGTCTGTTTGCGGTCTCCTTTACAGACGAACCACACTTCCTAAATTTCTCCCAATAAACAGAAGTCGATCACTCTCCTCCTCTACCACAGTCCCCACGTGCTCGTTCAATTTCAAATCGCTTGGCAACGTTACGTCCAGATATTTAAACGACGCTGAGCTGTGGCGGCTCATATCGATAGTGCCACTCTGGTGGTTTATCTTTCCTGCCACGGTCAGGGCGGTAAGCAGCGCCCTCTGGGGCCTACGCGAGGAGTAACGAGGCAAGGTCCTGTGGGGGGTGTGCTCCGGGACGTGGTGGAAGACGGTTGTCGGATTGACGCAGCGAGTGTGGGACCGGACCTATCGCATGGAGATATACAAGTTGGCTCTGAACGGAAGGAGCCGTAGCAAGCAGCGGGAAGCGGTCGTCTTGTAATTTGTGTGAAGGAGTAACGATTTTTGCAGTGGATGTCCCAGTGGTTCCCGAGAGTTGTGTTGGCTGCTTTCGGAGAAGAGAATTGGTAAGAGCGTGTGTCTACGCTCTTTTCCGTGATTGAGTCTCACTTGTACTGTGACAATTTAGAGGCGAAAACTGTGGTGGTTTCATTAGGTCTGGTTCTTTGCTGTGCAACTAAGGGAGTCAGTTATCTGGGGTAACTGAGCGAGCACCATTATGTTGGTCTAAGTGATACGTTCTCCACGTTTTGTCTATGGCTTTGCGAATCGAAATCGTGGGGGAGTACACGTGTGAGTAATTTGCTATTGTATTGATGGTTACGTTGTAAAGACTGGTCTATGGTATGTTAAACCATGCGCTGATTTGTAGCCAATCTAAGAAGAAGCTACCATTGCTACTTGCTTATGTGCTACTGTCCTTATGACTGGCGTTGTTTGTCTTTTGATTGTGGGTGTGCTCACGTTTCAAAAAAAAATTACGGCTACTATTCATAAGGGTTGTCTAGTAAGGAAATTCCTTAAGCTTTTATCATATGCTGGTATGTTTGCCTATCACCTTGGCTTTCTATGCAGTAACTGAAGGAATGTGAATGGTGGTTCAAGATTGTAGGCTGACTAGTATTTGAATTGGAGCTTAAGGGCAAGATCAGCATCCCGCAAACCCGCACGCTGCGCGTGGTTAAATGTTCCGCTATTGGGGAGCCAGCCCTCTGCTCTTGGATTTTGTAAGGATACGTGATGAGTGCATCACTGTAGTTTTTCGCGTGCTAAATTGCGGGGTGTCGGTGCCGTCCTAGGGCTAGACTTGTGATGTATGTTATGTTGAAAGGGAATTAACTGTATCAAAATTAAGAGAGCTTTTAGTTTGTTTTCGGTCTGTACGTGGAATGATGTTGATATTTTGTCGATTGCGGCAATAACTTCCTGTGTGGGGAGATCCTCTGAGGGACTTGTATTGTACTGTTGCAGTGCAGTCCATCTGAAACGTGCTGCTTAAAACTTGGGACTGCAGCTCTCTGATGTTATATATTACTGTTTAATCTTAAATGTCTTGGATGTAATATGGTTGTTGAGGATTATGTAATTAATTTTGATCGCTGGTTCCTTAAAGGAAGTATTTCGTTTTAAAATATGTGCTCGGTCAGAGCCTATTTAAATATGATTTTA
Organism: Schistocerca americana; assembly: GCF_021461395.2. Classification (NCBI taxonomy): domain Eukaryota; kingdom Metazoa; phylum Arthropoda; class Insecta; order Orthoptera; family Acrididae; genus Schistocerca; species Schistocerca americana. Next base: position 807,014,239 of record NC_060120.1, on the reverse strand, counting down.
ACTCATCATTCAAATTTTCTAGTCTTGCCTTCTTAAAAGGCTTTCAGTTAAATGATAGCTATTTGCCTGTTTAAATGTTTGAGTGACTTAAAGGACAAGAATATTATTTTGTAATTTGTACTGAATGTTCCTTTTGGGTAATACCTGACTTATGTGTTCAATAAATGAGTGTCTAGTCAATGGTGCTGCACTGTTCTATTGCTAGCCTACCCCTTCCACTCCACAGCCTATTGAGCTGTTTTGTGTCGAAATTCCTTTCAGAACACCCCTCTGACCTGACACCCCAGACGCGACTGTGACAAGCAGGGCAGTACTAACGCTGTATCTATACAATACGGGTTTGTTCTTCCTACTGATCCACATTAACTTACATGTTTCTAAATTTAGAGCCAGCTGACAAGTTATCTTGTATCATCCTACAGTCACTCAACTTCGACACCTTACCGTACACCGTAGCAACATCATCAAACTGCCGCTGACAGCTGCTGACCCAGTCCACCAGATCATTTATGTATACAGAAAATCTTAACGGTCCTATCACCCTCAGTCTTGTACCTGCTGAACACTCACTGTCTAGGACAACCTACTGGGTTCTATTACTTAAGAAGTCTTCGAGCCACTCATATATCTGAGAACCTCTTCCGTATGCTCGTACTTTTGTTAACACTCTGCATTGGGGTACCGCGTCAAGTGCTCTTCGGAAATCTAGGAAAGCCGGCGGGTGTGGCCGAGCGGTTCTAGGCGCTTCAGTCTGGAACCGCGCGACCGCTACGGTCGCAGGTTCGAATCCTGCCTCGGGCGTGGATGTGTGTGATGTCCTTAGGTTAGTTAGATTTAGATAGTTCTAAAGATCTAGGGGACTTATGACCTCAGATGTTAAGTCCCACAGTGCTCAAGGCCATTTTAAAATCTAGGAATATGGAATCTGCCTGTTGAGCTTCATCCATAGTTCGCAGTATATCACTCTAGGAATGGACAATCCGAGTTTCACAGAAGCTATGCTTTCTAAAACCGTGTTGATTCGTGGAGATAAGTCTTTTTCTCTCTAGGAAATGTATTATTTACGAACATAGAATATACTATGCAGCAAACCAGTGTTCAGGATATTGGTGTGTAATTTTGCGGATCCGTTCTTTTCCCCTTGTTATATATAGTCATCTACGCATTTTTCCCAGACGCTGGGCGAGATCGCGGGCCGATTGGTCGAATAATTAATTACTTGGAACGTTTAGTTTGCGAATTCCTCTATAATATCCATTTTTCTCGGTGTTGACCATCGGATGATGAGGTCAAAGTAGTTTTAATACCTATCAAGTATATTGTTTAAGAAAGTCCCAAGATAGTGTACGTCGCAGAATAAAAGAATCGTTTCACTCAAATTTTCTTTGTAGCCACGTTATCACGAGGAAGACCTTTCCTCTGGAGTGGCGTGTGAGTGGCTCCACTGCAGAACTGCTAACAACGGAGTCAGAGAGTCTCACCCTCAACACAGTCAAAAAAGGCGCAGGAGAGTTCAACGCAGGCTCCCCTATAAAGGCGGCTGTAGGAACTACTTTTTATCAGCGTAGTTACACCAACGTCTCTCCGCTGAGGCAATGAAACGGAGAGAAACACGCTCTCCATCCAACTCTGGAGTAGTTTCTCATCGGCGCAGTTTGGTTTTGAGGTCGCTCGTACCTATTAACTAGGAAGTTGCGGCCATTTGCGCTTCGTATGTAATGGCCTCCATACAGCAGTAAGAAAGCGGTCGTCCCGTGACACAATGCACTTCCCGTGTTCCTCTCCTTTCTGCTTTCCCACATTTTTACTAGTTAGAACACTCTAGGCACTGGACGAATCTTCTATTCATCTTTCACAAAACCTTCTTTAAATTTTTATTCCCATGGAGGGCTAGCAATACGAGGAATAACCCAGAATTATGGATTGATGTCGCCCCATTTGGTAAAGGCTGCCCTGCATTCTATTGTTGAGTGGTACTTAAGATAGGTAAATAAATTAGTGAAATCAATGTGAAGTGAAGTAGAAATTAGAAAATAAACGAAAAACTTAGTTTAGTTTAGAAGAATTGCACACTGGCAAACAGTGGGCAGAGCAGCAGTGACAGAAGAGCCAATGACCATGAAGTCAGCACGTTGAGGAAAAGCCATCGCCCTCCCCACATAAGCGGAAGCTGTCGGTTCAGCCGTCAGGGCATCGCCCGACCGGCTCACGTGTTTCTCAGTTGTCACATGTGATCAAAGGCCCTCGCCTACATTCCAAGAGCTGCCGATTCAGCCGTCAGGGCATCGCCCGACCGGCTCACGTGTTTCTCAGTTGTCACATGTGATCAAAGGCCCTCGCCTTCATTCCAAGAGCCAATGACCGACGTTAAGAAGATTTTTCGAGAAGCTTTTCAACGTGACAGAAGAGGCAATGACCGTGAAGTCGTTCACCACCAGTGAACTGAAGTGAATAAATACGAGAGACGCAGTGGGCCTGACAAGAGTAGCAGTAGTTTTCAGTCAGTTTCGGTGCTGAACACCGTGATGCAAGAAGAGACTACATCATACACAGACGCATCAAGTCCGCCGCTGTAATGGAATAGCAAGCAGCAGCTTCGGCGCCAGAAGACAGAAGTTAAAAGGTATTTGATTTTTACGTACCTGGGTGACTCGTGAGGACGGGAAGGAGACAGCCTCACATCATCAGTCACCTGTGAGCTGGGATGAAGATCTGACAGCCGAAGACTGGCAAGCGGGAGTCCTTTGTTCGAGTCTGGGACACTGGCGTGCCCCCGCCGCGCCGCTCCGCTGGCCGACGCACAACGCTAACACACGTGGCCGCTTAGAGAAGAGAAACACTGGGACGCCACATCCAAGGTATCACCATCCGATTCACGACTTCGTTCTAAATACACTCCTGGAAATGGAAAAAAGAACACATTGACACCGGTGTGTCAAACCCACCATACTTGCTCCGGACACTGCGAGAGGGCTGTACAAGCAATGATCACACGCACGGCACAGCGGACACACCAGGAACCGCGGTGTTGGCCGTCGAATGGCGCTAGCTGCGCAGCATTTGTGCACCGCCGCCGTAAGTGTCAGCCAGTTTGCCGTGGCATACGGAGCTCCATCGTAGTCTTTAACACTGGTAGCATGCCGCGACAGCGTGGACGTGAACCGTATGTGCAGTTGACGGACTTTGAGCGAGGGCGTATAGTGGGTATGCGGGAGGCCGGGTGGACGTACCGCCGAATTGCTCAACACGTGGGGCGCGAGGTCTCCACAGTACATCGATGTTGTCGCCAGTGGTCGGCGGAAGGTGCACGTGCCCGTCGACCTGGGACCGGACCGCAGCGACGCACGGATGCACGCCAAGACCGTAGGATCCTACGCAGTGCCGTAGGGGACCTCACCGCCACTTCCCAGCAAATTAGGGACACTGTTGTTCTTGGGGTATCGGCGAGGACCAATCGCAACCGTCTCCATGAAGCTGCACACCGTTAGGCCGTCTTCCGCTCACGCCCCAACATCGTGCAGCCCGCCTCCAGTGGTGTCGCGACAGGCGTGAATGGAGGAACGAATGGAGACGTGTCGTCTTCAGCGATGAGAGTCGCTTCTGCCTTGGTGTCAATGATGGTCGTATGCGTGTTTGGCGCCGTGCAGGTGAGCGCCACAATCAGGACTGCATACGATCGAGGCACACAGGGCCAACACCCGGCATCATGGTGTGGGGAGCAATCTCCTACACTGGCCGTACACCACTGGTGATCGTCGAGGGGACACTGAATAGTGCACGGTACATCCAAACCGTCATCGAACCCATCGTTCTACCATTCCTAGACCGGCAAGGGAACTTGCTGTTCCAACAGGGCAATGCACGTCCGCATGTATCCCGTGCCACCCAACGTGCTCTAGAAGGTGTAAGTCAACTACCCTGGCCAGCAAGATCTCCGGATCTGTCCCCCATTGAGCATGTTTGGGACTGGATGAAGCGTCGTCTCACGCGGTCTGCACGTCCAGCACGAACGCTGGTCCAACTGAGGCGCCAGGTGGAAATGGCATGGCAAGCCGTTCCACAGGACTACATCCAGCATCTCTACGATCGTCTCCATGGGAGAATGGCAGCCTGCATTGCTTCGAAAGGTGGATATACACTGTACTAGTGCCGACATTGTGCATGCTCTGTTGCCTGTGTCTGTGTGCCTGTGGTTCTGTCAGTGTGATCATGTGATGTATCTAACCCCAGGAATGTGTCAATAAAGTTTCCCCTTCCTGGGACAATGAATTCACGGTGTTCTTATTTCAATTTCCAGGAGTGTAATTAAACGGGCCACAGCACGATGCGCGTCTCCGTCAACTGGGCGACACGGCGACACGAGATACACACCGCCAGGCATAATCAGACGCCGCCGCTGCCGCAGCAGAGGCTTCGCAAACGACACAGCTGCCGCTCTCCCAGCAAGAACAATCGAGTAAGGAAACATTCGTACAAAACTTTCAATAAAAGTTATCTTATGTAAAAATGCTGCTTCATTCTACCTCATACCCGAGCCAAGGAAGAACGCACCCTGCCCACATGTTACTTAGAAAGAAAAAGTAATTTATTTAGTGTTTTTCACCCTGACATAATGCTTTAGAATTAAAAGCCCTTTGCAGTAATGCTCATCCTGACAATTGACTAGCATCAAAAGAGAAAACCCAGTTACATTTAGTGACAGAAGTGTTACACTATCTAATTGATTTTATGCCTTTCTGTTATACATTTCTGCCCTTCCACCTGGCCCTTATGCTATAACATTGTCTGGTTGAAACGCCTGCTGCTGTGGTGAAATGATACACGAGGTTCTGTCTAGAGGTATGGGAAGCAGTAGCAGTTAAGACAGTAGGCTCATCTATTTCATCACTAGCTGAAAAACCCGGCATTTCCCGGGCATTCACTTCGCCAGTTTTCTATTAGAAAGGAAAACAAAAAATGATATGTATTTGTATTTAAGTACTGAAGAAATTTTATTTCCACGTAAACAAGAGAACACGTTCGAAATTTTGAAGCAGTCGCACAAATTAATGTGCACATGCACGAGTACAGTATCCAAATTAAGAAACATGATCCCGGACAGGATCTGTATGCTGGGCGCAGCTGCTTCTCGTGCCTAAAACGTGCTTTCGTAAACGTCTCCATGGCAAAACCTCTTCATAGATCTACAGACGCCTACAAGTGTTTGCGCTTCGCAGTTGACAGCTGTTAAAAGCGCAATAAATGTAACTCCATCCTAAGTCCGGAGTGTGGGACTTCGGCTGGTCGATTTCCAATAATAAAACACCAGCAGCCTTTTTTTGGTTTTATTTGTTAGGCAACCAGTTTCGGCATTACATTATGCCGTCTTCAGGCCTGCTTTTATCGAGTAACCCTCGCGTTAGAAACCAGTGCAGCATTGTCAACTGGAATCGTGAAGATTTTTTCCCGCGGGCATGTGCGCTCCTTGGACAGATGTCAGCAAGTTGCTGAAAACGGTTCAAGGAGCAAGTTTATGGCCGTTCTTTGGATACTTCGAAATGGACGCAACAGGGGAGATAATCTTTTTATGGAGGGCTGTGGTTCCATCCTGGTCATGTTGTTAGCAAAAGACACGGCGTAAATGCGTGGGAAAGTGGCCGTGAAGCTGAATCTTTTTTTTTCCTTTTCTCCTAATTAACTTTAAAGTTTCCTATTGGTCAAATCGGCGTATGCAGAGCAAGGAGCAGTCTCCCATCTTCGAACGCGGCGCTCCAGCTCGTGATTGGTTTGTGCTAAAGTGGGAGTACTCTAAGATGTACATATGCTGTGCTACCGAGCTGGCGGAGAGAAAGAGAAGTGGTCACTTTTGCACTGACGCTTCGCTAGTAAAAAACTGTAGGTCTCTACCTAGACAGTGAGACTTGTGTCCTATGCTAGTGTGTCACTTAGAGCCTGTGCCAATCAATTTCTGAACCATCAGAGGTACTGCTTCTGCCATCACGCACACAACGAGAGATGTTTGGGTGTACTTATTTGTCTTGAGTCGGCCTTCTAAACATTTGACATATTCCGTCATGTATAGTCGTGGGATGGAGTAAAATTGGTTTGGCAGACCAGCAAACGGGTCCACGTGCACACTGAAATCCACCGGGGTTTCAGAGGCTGATAGGGAAGTACCTGCGTTCCGAATTAGCCGAACACGAGACTGCGTACTTGCATTTTTCGGGCGCGCGCCATTAATAACAGATTTCTACCGTCCATGACTTCAATCGCCGAACGCATCGTGGTGTGCCGTCCTCACCAGCAGAAGGGTAAAGTATTCGCTGCTACAGCGTAGGCTCTGATATATGTTTCTCAGCACCCTGTTCTTTCGAACCATATTTATCTTTTTGGAATAGTAGAGTATAGATGCTTCGTCCGCAGCTCGTGGTCATGCGGTAGCGTTCTCGCTTCCCACGCCCGGGTTCCCGGGTTAGATTCCCGGTGGGGTCAGGGATTTTTTCTGCCTCGTGCTGACTGGGTGTTGTGTGATGTCCTTAGGTTAGTTAAGTTTAAGTAGTTCTAAGTTCTAGGGGACTGATGAGCAAAGATGTTAAGTCCCATAGTGCTCAGAGCCATTTGAACCATTTTTTTATAGATGCTTGATGGTGGCGTAGTTTTTGTGCCATACTCCGGATTCACATGTATGAAGTCAGATAGAGCGATTAGTGTTCTGGTTAGCGTCGTGTGTCGATACCCAACGGATCCCTTTGTCCACCATAGACCCCATATTAGTGAAAACGTTTGTCAAATGAAAATGTTTGTGTGACGTTTCTGTAGTGTCGGCAGACTTGCCAGCACTACGTACACTAATAGAAAGAGGCGACCAAGATGCACGCGCTAACTCACGCAGCGTGGCGTGAGGTCTGAAACAGGATACGTAATGAATGCTATAAAGAAAAGTACGTAGCTGCTGGGATACTTAACTTTAATCCATCATTTGTATACAGCGTTCTTGATGATACAAGTGAGACTCTCTCTAGATAAATGCAATGTAGTGCTAATGGCGCCTTGCTAGGTCGTAGCCATGGACTTAGCTGAAGGCTATTCTAACTAGCTGCTCTGCAAATAAGCGAGTCTTCGTCCGTGTAGTCGCTAGCAAAGTCCTCCGTACAACTGGGGCGAGTGCTAGTTCGTATCTTGAGACCTGCCTTGTGGTGGCGCCCGGTCTGCGATCACTGACAGTGGCGACACGCGGGTCCGACATGTACTAATGGACCGCGGCCGATTTAAAACTACCACCTATCAATTGTGGTGTCTGGCGGTGACACCACAGTTTCTTTAGTCTTTTTTTGTCTTGTGATGTTAAGAATGAATAAATCTATTGTTATTGAGATCACAACTCTTTCCTGTGTTCTGATTAACAGTACCTTGCCATTTTTATTAAAGTCCAGATTATAAGTATTTCGTGAGAGTGCTGCCACTTACTCGTTTTATACCCTTAAGATTTTGTGACAGTAAAGCGGCTACCACCCAGAAATCCGAATGTAGGGCAAATTTAACTCTGAAACATTTTATCTTGCTGTCAGACATCATGACTCAGAAGTTAGAAATATAATCGCCACGTTTACTTCAGGACGGATTGGCTATCTGATGTTCAACATCGTCCCTAATGTGAAGTACAGACGCATTTGACTAGTACCTCTTCTGGACTGCAGACATGGCTCATGTTGCTAGTTAGGGCTCTCCCCGGGTATTTCGTTTCCCCAGTTCCTACTATATCTGGAAGGCTTTCCCCTGTCCTTCACCAGGGGAGGTGCCGGATGGGGGATTAGCAACCGTGCACCGGACCCTTTTAACGGACATTACTATGTGTTGTGTCCACTTGAAATCTGATGGAGACACTTTCAGTTAGATGTCTGAATGTCTTCCACGGAATTACAGCCCGTTCTTCCGCAGGTGCCCAAACCAGAGAAGGTAGTGATGTTGGACACTGTGGTCTGGAGCGCAGTCGGCATTGTAACTCATCCCGTAGGTGTTCCATAGACTTACGGTCGGGACTCTGGCCAGGCCAGTCCATTTCAGGAGTATTGTTCTCCACAAATCATTGCCCCAAAATGGCTGCTTTATGAGACGGTGCATTGTCATGCTGATGGAAACAATCATCATCTACTACATATGTAGTACACAAAGCAGTAACACACTGTAATACTGCCTCATCTGTGCTTCGCTGTTGGCACTACACATGATAGCAGCTGACGTTCTTCTTGCATTCGCTATACCAAAAATCTTCCACCGTATTCCTTCTCGGTAACGTTCAATGTGCGTCATGACCCTCAGTGTCCTTAGAAAACGGCTGAAATGTCGAAGGTTGTCAGCAGTGTCAAAGGGTGTCTAGAGCGAAGTGTGGAAGAATCAGTGCCTCATTGAAAGAGATGGTTTCATTGACGCGTTTCATGCTACCTCCATGAGACCTTTTAGTGTCTATTTTGTATTATGGTGTGTCTGAGAAGTTTCCCTCGGCCTCCCATAAGAAAACAGCATGATCTCAACGCTTGGCGTCGCGATTCTAACGGCACCTTAGGCTAAATTAAAACTGTGTTCATATACAGAAAATTTACACACAATTTTCCACAATCGTGCGCCTAAAGTGTTCCTCCAAATGAAAAATTCTGGTTTCTGTTCTAGTCATTCCATCGAGCTGTACTTATTAAAAGTTTTAGAAGTGGTTTACTTTGTGTGAGTACTGCCACTTACATACTAGTGTATAAACAACAATAGTTTCACAATACTCAGAAAACCTTTTCAAATAATTCGAAATTACTGTTCGTTTGTTTTTGGATAGGAGTATTACCTTTTCTTTAAGTTACTGAATTAATCTACATCTCAGAACATTTTAGCTTTATAGATGTGTTTTATTTGAAGAAAAACATAAGTAAATTTATTACATATTGCGTGTAAAACATTCTTATAAATGACATCTTTCGGCAAAACTGAATACAGAAATCAGCGAGCCTTAGGCAAACATTAAAGAAAGAAATCGCATTATCGTGAATACACTGACATTTTATAGTAAAATTTTCATCAAATGGTTTCTGATAGCGTGTTATTGCTCATACATTATTATACTTGACATTTAACTTTTGGTATTACGATTTGCAAATCTATGCACGTAAATATCTTTTTAGATCATGGTGACAGTAAAGTCCTTTGATCTTTAACAACTGAGGTGATGCTATTCTTACTTATCTTAACTTCTTTGCTGTGATGCATTTACTGTCCTGTTGGATCTGTGTACAGTAGCTACCATTTACAGTATTTTTTAAGTAGAGCTGAAAAATGAGGATGAGTGGATAGAAGTACTAGATCTCCCACAGAGTATTGCTGTGTTGAACCTAATCTTTTGTCATATACCGCGTTTGTAACGTTGCTTTGTAAGTGCCGTTAGTGTGTCGATTACCTTTTCTTGCGGCGACGATTCTTCTTTTGCCAGTTGAGGTAGAGGCTGCAGCCATTTATTCTTGTCTGATCTGTTACACATTATGGTGTATTGTATGTGGATACATTGTTTACTATTTCTTCAAAAGCCTCGATGTAATCTATCCATTTAGAATGATGTGAAGTAGAATAGTATCTATAAATCTGTTAAATTCTCATAGAATCCTCTCCACATAATTCCTTTGTTGAAGGAATTTTGAGGTAAGAACCTCTCCACATAATTCCTTTGTTGAAGGAATTTTGAGGTAAGAATGTGTTTAACGTCTTGTTCCTTATAAGATCGCTCCACTTTTTACACGTGAAATTTGTAGAATTGTCTGTCACAGATTTTCAAGTTTTCCTGTCGTTGGTAGATAGCTCAGTGAGTCTTTTCGTATTAGGACAGTTGCCGTTGCTGAGTTTAATGTATATAACTTTAAATTTTGTGAACAAATCATAAGACAGCATTAGATATTTTGTACCACCACGTCTAATTGGAACTGGACACACAATATTGGCACAGGATAATTCTCTAGGTTTGGTTGGTATAATTGGATGTAACTCATTGTGACTACACCTCCTTTTTGGCTTAGATTTATGACAAATCAAACGAGTTTTTAATTGGTTGTGATGTAACATCTGTTGAGTTTTCTTAGGCATTTATCTGCTCTGTAATGACCCCACAAATAATGGGTGTGCCATACTAAAGCATGTTTTCACGAATGAGGAATACACACACACACACAAACACACACACACACCATTTGTTTTGCTTAGGTTTTCTTGAATTGAATAACGCATCATCATGAATTTTATAGTGTGCTTTTACTTTTACAGAGATGTTCTGAATAAGCTGTGAGCCATTTTTCATCTAGATCTTGTAGTATTGCTATGTCTTTGCACGCGTCTAAATAATACAGATAGTAGTGTGTGTGTCTTCTATTAACAAAATTCTGTGGTCTCTAATCTGCTCTGAAATATCATTTAAATCTGCGAGACCTTGTGGTAGTCTAGAAAGTGCATCCGGTAAGATATTATCTTTTCCTGGTATGTGTACAGTTTCAAATATCTGAAGGGTAGCAGTGCACCTAGCAATTCTCGCATGTAGTAATTTGTACGTCAATAGCGAACTCATAGCCTGCTGGTCGCAGTACACACATACATGATTACCCCAGATGTAATATCTGAGCTTTAGAAGGCCCGTAGGACTGCCAAGGTTCCCAGGTTTCTAATTTGGTGGTCGAATATGAACGTTCACACTCTGAAAGTGTTCTGCTGACAAAACTAATTATGTTGATCTCTTCTGGAAAAGACAGTCTCCAAGCCCACGTAATGAAGCATCAGCTGCTATAAAAATATGTAAACTCTTATTTGGGTGGCATAAAATGCTTGAATTTACTAAGGCACGCTTTATTACCTCAAAACCTTTTTTACAGGAGTCTATCCAACACCAGATGGCATTTGTTTTCAAGAATTTCAAAAGTGACAGACTGTTTAATAGTTGTTTACGAACGAGACGACGAAAAAAAATGAAGTTAGTCCCAGAAATGCTATTAATTGGCACTTAGTTGTAGGATGGGGAAAATTTCTTACAGCATCTAAGTTTGGTGCCTGATGCCTGCTGGAGTAATATGCCCTAAAATTTTTATTTTATCTCTACTAAATTTAGATTTTTGTAAGTTAGCTGTAACACCTGTTTTAAAAAATCAGTGTAAAATTCTGTAAGCTGTTCAAGATATTCTGACAATGTTTCAGTAACAGTGAGAATATCATCAACATATACAGTTACTTTATCCAAAATATCAGGACCAACCACTGTGTCAAGTGCTGCAATGAAAATTCCTGCACTTACATTAAATCCCAACTGTAGCACACAAAATTGGTAACTGCTTCCGGCATGAACAGAAACAGTGTATTTTCTGGAGTCTTCATAATTTTACCTGTCCGTATGAATTCCTAATATCAAGGCCAAAGAGGTATTTCACATCACAGAATTTTTGTAATTGTTCGTCTATGTTCTTTGCTTGAGTACAAATGGGTACAATAAATTTGTTAATGGCTCTTGCGTCTAAATCGAGCCTTACCTGTCCATTTGCTTTGTTTACTGCAATCAGTGAGCTACAGAATGGAAATAAAGACAGTTGTATAACCTTCCATATAACCATGTTTTTAATTTCATGATCACCAGACTCTCGCTTGGTCCACAGAATGGGATATAATTTCCTATTGAATGTTTCATGTGGCTTAACATTCGTTTTATAGACATACGTATTAATTATGCCTGGTTTCTCGTCAAAGTGTATAAATGTTTAATCAGCACAGCCTTCAATTCATGCTGTCGTGTTTCACTTAAATATATGGATTCTGTAATCTTGGTCACACACACACACATCAAGAAAACGTTTTGCATCACTGCAGTTTCCAGAACTCCTGAAGATAGATGTTGACTGTGGATATTGTATCACAGACATAGTTCCTTGACTGTACAGAGATGTCACGAAACCCGCCCAAAGATGTAAGCAACCATTGATGAGCAGCGTCTGTTAGACAGAGGGGGTCCGACAGCCCATCAGTTCCAGTCATTCCACCAGGAAGGAGGTGCACGGCTCGTGTTGTCTGTAGTGACCATGTCTAGACGGTCAATACCGCGGTTCGATCGCGTCTGTATTGTTACTTTGTACCAGGAAGGGCTCTCACCAAGGGAAGTGTCGAGGCGTCTCGGAGTGAACCGAAGCGATGTTGTTCGAACATGAAGGAGATACAGACAGACAGAAACTGTCGATGACATGCCTCGTTCACTCCGCCCAATGGCTTCTACTGCAGTGGATGACCGCTACTTACAGATTGTGGCTCGGAGGAACCCTGACAGCAATGCCACCATGTTGAATAACGCTTTTCGTGCAGCCACAGAACGTCGTGTTACGACTCCTACTGTGCGCAACAGGCTGCATGATGCGCAACATCACTCCCGATGTCCACGGCGAGGTCCATCTTTGCAACCACGATACATAGCAGCCCGGTGCAGATGGGCCCAACAACATGCCGAATGAACCAGTTAGGATTGGCATCACGTTCTCTTCACCGATGAATGTCGCATATCCCTTCAACCAGACAATCGTCAGAGACTTGTTTGGAGGCAGCCCGGTCTGGCTGAACGCCTTAGCCACACTGTCCACCGAGTGCAGCCAGATGGACGTTCCCTGCAGTTTTGGGGCGGCATTATGTGGGGCCGACGTGCGCCGCCGGTGGTCGTGGAAGGCGCTGTAACGGATATACGACACGTGAATGTTATCCTCCGACCGATAGTGCAACCATATCGGCAGCATATTTGCGAGGAATTCAAGGACGACAGTTCACACCCCCATCGTGCACATCTAGTGAATGACTTCTTTCAGGATAACGACATCGCTCGACTAGAGTGGCCATCATGTTCTCCAGGCATGAACCCTATCGAAAAAGTCTGTGATAGATTGAAAAGGGCTGTTTATGGACGTCGTGACCCACCAACCACTATGAGGGATCCACGCCGAATCGCCGTTGAGGAGTGGGACAATGTGGACCAACAGTGCCTTGATGAAGTTGTGGATAGTATGCCAAGATGAATATAGGCGTGCATCAGTGCAAGAGGACGTGCTACTGGGTATTAGAGGTACCGGTGTGTACAGCAATCTGGACTACCACCTCCGAAGGTTTCGCTGTATGGTGGTACAACAAGTAATGTTTGGTTTTCATAAGCAATAAAAAGAGCGGAAATGGTGTTTATTTTGATATCTATTCCAATTTTGTATACAGGTTCCTTCATCTAGCCTCGCATTCCTCATGACATGTTCTGCATACAGATTGAATACGTACGGTGACAGTATGCAGCCTTACCGGACCCCTTTCTGAATCTTTATCCATTTCGTTGTTCCATACATAGTTCTCACCGTGGCTTCTTGGTCTTATTCAATCTGTATGCAGAACATGTCATGAGGAATGCGAGGCTAGATGAAGGAGTAGCAGGAATTAAAATAGCTGGAATAAATGTAAACAACCTCAGCTACGCGGATGATACGATCCTGATGGCAGAAAGTGAAGAAGAATTGAGAACACTCTTACTGAAGGTGACAGACGAAAGTGAAAAGGCTGGTCTTATGCTGAATGTGAAGAAAACGAAAATTATGGCAACTACACCTACCAATTCGTGGGATATAGCAGGAGAAACTATGGATGTAGTGACCACATTCAGTTATCTCGGTTCCCAGATCTCTGCTGACGGTGACTGCAGCCATGAAATCCGGAGACGCCTGTTGCTCGGTAGACAGGCGATGTCAAACCTTGACAAGGTTATAAGGTCCAGAGATATAACACTAGCAACAAAGATCCGTATTGTGAGGGCTATGGTCTTTCCAGTTGTGATGTATGGATGTGAGACCTGGACCATTAGAAAGGCTGAACGGCGAAGAATTGACTCCTTCGAATTGTGGTGTTGGAGGAAACTTCTTAGAGTTCCATGGACTGCAAAGAGAACCAACAGATCAATATTGGAGCAAATTAAACCAGATTTCTCCCTGGAAGGTCTAATCTTAAAACAAAAGCTGACCTACTTTGGACACACAATGCGAAGGCATGCCTCGCTGGAAAAAACATTAATGCTGGGGAAGATTGAAGGAACTAGAAGAAGAGGACGTCAGAGAATGAGATGGATCGATGGGATCACAGAAGCAATGTGTTCCAACCTGGACATGGGGTCACGAAGAGTCGGAACCGACTAAACGAATAGAGAGAGAGAGAGAGATACAGGTTCCGGAACTGTAGTAACCGAGGTGATACAAAACTTCTTTTATGTGTATATTTAAATGACAAAAGCACATTTGAATACACCAGCTTTATATGTAGGGCAACTACAACCGAAATGTCCTAGGATTTGAATAAACTGGACCGCTGCGACTGCTAGAATTCTTTATTAGAGAACACGACCAGCCGACCGAAGTGGCCGAGCGGTTCGAGGCGCTACAGTCTGGAACCGAGCGACCGCTACGGTCGCAGGTTCTAATCCTGCCTCGGGCATGGATGTGTGTGCTGTCCTTAGGTTAGTTAGGTTTAAGTAGTTCTAAGTTCTAGGGGACTGATGACCTCAGAAGTTAAGTCCCACAGTGCTCAGAGCCATTTTGAACACGACCAGTTTCGCAGATTAAATCTACATCTTCAGGCGCTTCACTGTATACAAAGGCATAAAAGAACTTATCAGAAATTTTGCCATGCCAAGAAACGGACAAATAAAAGAGACAATGTCCGTGTCTACTTACAGTCGAAAGATTAAGGTTCTGTTTAAATCGGATAAAGCCATTCGAAACGTTTATATCCAGGTATTTAAAACTCTTGACTCACGAATCTGCTAGAGTCTATGATAAAATATATTGGGGGCTAAGGCGAACTCCAATCTAAAAACGTCACGTTACAGGAGCGTCCTAGCCAAATTTGATTATTTAAGTGAATGACGTTTTCCAGCTGCACCATTGTTTGGTATTTATGTAAAAGGCATTTAATCTGTGAAAAATTTTTTATTAATTGGAGGGACACTGCCTTAGATAGGGGTGGCATATAGGATCCTAGATAGTATCAGGAAGCCTTTTGAAATTCGTTGTAACAGTAATTCCGACTTACACGACTCACAAAAAGACTGTATTATTTACGAATATTACAGTTTTGTAATTTGAAATTTGCAGCCGGCGCCACATTTCATTCAAGGAATCTGGTTACTTAATGTCTGCGACACTGCGCATGCGCGGCTTTCCGCGTATTCCCCGCTATAGATAGCGGTTAGTTGGCGCCAGCAATAGCAACGAGTCCTTCCGAGGCTGTCTACAATGGAGGTAAACAGCGACACTGTTGACAACTGTTTGCCTTTTACTGTTACAAACGCGATGTGTTTGCTAAGTATTTTAATTATTTTTATTATAAATAGTTTTAATAGCTACTACGTTCTTACTTCGACGTTTCTACTGTGTTCTTTGTTAGGTTATGGATAGCGTTAACCTCCAATACATTTTATCATAGACTTTCGCAGATTTGTTAGTCAGAAGTTTTAAATACCTGAATCTAAATGTTGGGAATGACTTTATCCTGTTTAAGTACAACATCGTTCGACTGTAAGTAGATACAGGCCTTACCGCTTTTTTTAGTCGGTTTCTTGGCATGGCCAGATTTCTGATAAGTTCTTTTCTTCCTTTGCAGACAGTGAAGCACCTGAAGATGCAAATTTACTTAGCGAAACCGTTTGTGTTCTCCATTAAAGAATTCTAACAGTCGCAGCGATCTTATTTATTCAGATCAAGAATACACCAACTCAGGTGATGTAAAGTGAAGACGATAGGAATAGCACTTTGAAATAGAACGCCTAAATTAGTTGATCGTTTGATATAAATAACAATGACTGTATAATAACCAAGGTGAAAAATAATTATGTTTTTAAAAAAAATTGCAGCTGTCGGACCCGACATGAAAAATATTTCTAGGTTTCTGTATTCTGGGGAACAGTGAGGCATTTTGTTATACTGATTTAAATTAGTAGTGAATTCTGACTGACAGTGATAGAGATAGATTAAGAGGAGGCAATAATAACTGAGAAGCAAGTACTGAACAGTCTAGTAGCTTACACTTAGATGTCTCCACTCACGTGGCTGTACATCAACGATTGCTGACCTGCTGAATCTCTGGTGTGGTCAAACGGTGAAAAAACTAAGCACTCTGTATGGAGGTTATGATTTGCTGTGGGGTTTCTAAATTTCCCTTGACATTCGAATACTCTTGAACATAAACTGCATTCCGGGCTGGGCCAAAGGATTTATCCTACGATTAAATTTTCGCTATTATCGAATGACCGCTGAGTGAATTTGTGCAGAAATGACACAGAGGCCATTTTAGAATCCTACTACAGACGGCATTTTCACCACCTCGGCAGAATAGAGAGCTTTTGGGGTATAGTGTGTAGGGTATATTGTACAAGACGAAGACAAAACATAGGGAAGATGAAGATAAAACATAGACAGAAAGAAATATCTTCTCCTCTTGGATAATATGTAAGAGGTCGTAAAGATTATCGCCATCAACAGGAATACCGATCGCGAGCAATAGTTGGAACAGAAACCAGGTGAATGGTTTTCGAACTGCTGGTTTTCCTCGAAAATCCAGGTAAACTCTGCAGAATTTTTTTCACATATTCTAATCACATACATTTTGCCCACAACCACTGAGGATTTTCAAAACTTGCACGGTAGCCCATTTCCCAGATGGCAACATTACTTCAGTTCGCCTGGTGGGAAGGTTACGCGCCTTGGGAAGACATGTTTCCGTGCTTAAAACATAAAAATATCGAGAGATAGAATAAACAGTAGAACCGCAGGGTGAAGTGATACAAAATTCTCACCTGCACTTGAAGCAAAGTATTTTTTTTATAAATGTCTTCTCTCCGCGGTAGCAAAGCGTACTGTCGTGTGTGCGTTACTGCTGGAAACGTACACTGAACTGGGACACGGCAGTGGTAACAGCATTTTAAAGTCCGCTTCTGTTTAACCACGTGGAAGGAATTTGCCGCGAAATGGTCCTTATCGCCCATAAAAGTTTAAGAGATTGTTCTAAAACACATTTCGGTGCAGCAAGTCGATTTTATCACGGCGCCGCGCCCGGCTAAACTGTCGCTGCTATCTTAATTGTGCATCTTCATAGCACGCCCCACGGAAGCTTACCTTATCTTCCGGTCGTCATCGCAGCGGCAGGCTCTCATAAAATACTGCCCGGTCCGCACAACAAGAACGTAAGCCATTACGTGGGGAGTCGGTGGGGAACTCGTGTTCACGGCGACGGATTTCTGGGGAGGGGGGGGGGGGGGGGCAGCCTGAGATGAGGAGGGGTAGGCTGACATGAGGTCTTAGTGCGGGGTTTGGGGGGGGAGGATGGGGGGGAGAGAGAGAGACGTCAGGGAGAGCAGAGTCTTGCAACAATTACGGGTGTCTGTAAGTGGAATGTCAGTCATTGTCCTCGATGAGCGCGTTTATTTCCTATGTGACAGGCAAACTTGGAAACTAAGACCTTGCCGATAGAATCTAAAACTCGTTATAACATTCCACTGGTGTCGTGAGGCCTTCTGAAGTACTCAGGATTTTTTTTCGGTTATTTGTAGAGGATGAAAGCAAGTATCGGAGTTATCGGAGTGTGACATCCAATTCCTTCCGAACAGCACTCCGGATGCCACTGAGTTTAAGGTCCCCATTCTATGGAGGGATCACTATAGATGTCGTTCAGCTTCACTCCACGAGACGGTGTTGACGAATTCGAGGTTTAAACCAGGACATTAGTGAAAAGTAGAGACTAGAACTGCCAGCTGCCGCCATTTGCTGGTCAAATACTGGCGATGTAAATTGTTATTGTATTGTTCGCTGTCGCACGAACATGCGTTAGCTAACTCTTATATGGACGGTTCTTACTCAAATGCCAAATTTCGCCGACCGCGGTGGCCACGAGGTTCTAGGCGCTGCAGTCTGGAACCGCGCGACTGCTACGGTCGCAGGTTCGACTCCTGCCTCGGGCATGGATGTGTGTGATGTCCTTAGGTTGGTTAGGTTTAAGTAGCTCTCAGTTCTAGGGGACTGATGACCTCAGATGTTAAGCCCCATAGTGCTCACAGCCATTTGAACCATTTTTTTGCAAAATTTCTCACAATCTTCAACAAGTGAAACGCTTTGAACAATGTAAATTACACACCGCTAATTTCTTGGCATATCTGAGGCTCATTTTAACCTAACAGTACACGTCGGGAGTGGTTTAAGGTGAATCGACAACGCGAAACTGGTTATAGGGAAAAGAGATGGAAGAGTAAAATACACTGAATGGATCCGAAGGTGAACAGGCAGAGATCAAGGGTCCGGTTCCAGGGGTTGAGGGTCTCTTCCTCCTCTCCCTACCCCTCCCCCCCCCCCCGCCTCTCCCCAGTGCTTCACTCCCTCTCTTCCCCCCCCCCCCCCACCTAAATAACTAAGTAAAATACAAAAAAGTGAAGCACTCACGATGAGGAAAAGAAAAGTAATTCACGGTTTGAGAGAGTAACTGATGTTATTTTCATTGATTACAAAATTGGATCTAACTTGCAACAACTTGGCAGCATCATCCCCCTAATCAGTATGATCTGGATGCACGCACTGATTCAGTTGGGAACGGTGTCACAAAACCGTTGTATCCTCTCCTGAGCAAATTGGCCTACACGAGCTGTAACTGGACCTTGATATCATGCATACTGCCAATGAGATAGTTTTGACGTCGGAGTTGGGCCCACACACGTTTTATCGGACACAAATCTACGGGTCTTCCTCGCCATGGGAATACCTCAACATCATGCAGACAGATCATAGAAACACGTACGATGTTGCGTGAGCAGTGTTCTACTGAAAAATCCCACAACAATAATGTCGCATGAGGACATAGGATGTTACGTACCGTTGCGCGGCAGGTTTCCTCAGTGAGTAGCAGCCAAAACTCGATGGCTCCCCACACCATTTGATTTCAGGATCAATGCCACTGCCCCCTTCAAAACATTGGAAGAATGGGGCCTCCCCAAAGTCACCGCCGTACCCGCCTCCAACGGTAATCCGGGATAGTGCAGAAATCTTAGTCATAGCTGAAAAGAATACGACACCATTCATCAGCAGTCCATGTTTCCCAGTCGCGGCGTCATTCCAAACACAGCTGTTTGTATTGTGGTGTTAACGGCAGCCTACACATGCGGTGGGAATTACCTAGTCTTGCTAGGTGTTCCGTTGGGTTCAGGTCGGGACACTGGAGAGGCCACGCCATTCCGGGAATGTTTTTGGGCACAAACCATAGCCTTACAGATGTAGCTTTATGACAAGGGGTATTGTCATTCTGACCCTATCATTGTTTCCGAATAGGTCCTGTTCTGTGCGCAGTACACAATGATGTACAATGCGTTCATATCCTTCCATATGTAGCTAACCTCAGGCGCAGTAAGGGAACCACAACATCACCACGAAAATCACCCCCACACCAGTTCTTCCGTACTTTATTGTAGACACCGTACATGATGGCACGTAAAGTTCTCCAATCGCTAGCCAAACCCGAACCCGTCCATTGGTTTGCCACACAATGTATAGTGATGCATTACCCAAATCACTCTTTTTCCAGTCATCCACCGTCCAGTGGCTTCGCTCTGTATACAGCCTCAAGCTCAATGGGTGGCTTATGAGGAGTTGTTCGACCGTTGCACTCCATTCTTTTTAACTTGACGCACAGTCATTGTACTAGCTGGACTGCTGATAGCACTCTCTAAATCGCAGACATTTGGTTATTGACATTACAGGTGGTATTTCAGGTGCTTAACATAAATTATTTCTCATCTTTCAGGACTCCTTATACCGTTACACTGATAGGTGACTGGCCACATGCGTGTTCTTACTTGCATTCCTACAACTTCCTGTGAGGGCAGCGGAGAGATCTCTCCTGCGCTGAATACACTGTCCGATAAAAGCCATCCGAACACACGTTAGTGGACATTAACACTCCGCAAGCCACCTTATGGTGTCTGGCGGTGAGTATTTTGTACACCACTGTCACTATTTTAATTTAGTATGGATTTATGTTTGTTAATTTTACTAATTGTTAATTGAAACTTAAACTGACGCGTGTCGTGTTGCGTCTTTACAACCACTATCAACTTTACAAAAATCACATACCGTATATAAAAACATACACTACTGGCCATTAATACTGCTACACCACGAAGATGACGTGCTACCGAGGCGAAATTTAACTGATAGGAAGAAGATGCTGTGATATGCAAATGATTAGCTTTTCAGAGCATTAACACAAGGTTGGCGCCGGTGGCGACACTTACAACATGCTGACCAGAAGAAAGTTTCCAACCGATTTCTCATAAACAAACAGCATTGGTGGCTACAGGAGGGTAATACGGAACGCCGTGCTGGATCCCAACGGCCTCGAATCAGAAGTAGTCGAGATGACAGACATCTTATCCGCATGGCTGTAACGGATCGTGCAGCCACGTCTCGATCCCTGAGTCAACAAATGGGGACGTTTGCAGAACAGCAACCATCTGCACGAACAGTTCGACGACGTTTGCAGCAGCATGGACTATCAGCTCGGAGACCATGGTTGCGGTTACCCTTGACGCTGCATCACAGACGGGAGCGCCTGCCGTGGTGTAGTAAACGACGAACCTGGGTGCACGAATGGTAAAACGTCATTTTTTCGGATGAATCCAGGTGCTGTTTACAGCATCATGATGGTCACATCCGTGTTTGGCGACATCGCGGTGAACGCACATTGGATGCGTGTATTCGTCATCGCCATACCGGCGTATCACCCGGAGTGATGGTATGGGGTGCCATTGGTTACGCGTCTCGGTCACCTCTTGTTCGCATTGACGGCACTTTGAACAGTGGACGCTACATTTCACATGTGTTACGACCCATGGCTCAACCCTTCATTCGATCCCTGCGAAACCAACATTTCAGCAGGATAATGCACGACCGCATGTTGCAGGTCCAGTACGGGCCTTTCTGGATACAGAAAATGTTCGACTGTTGCCCTGGCCAGCACATTCTCCAGATCTCTCATCAATTGTTAACGTTTGATCAATGGTGGCCTAGTAACTGGCTCGTCACAATACGCCTGTCACTACTCTTGATGAACTGTGGTATCGTGTTGAAGCTGCATGGGCAGCTGTACCTGTACGCGCCATCCAAGCTCTATTTGACTCAATGGCCAGGCGTATCAAGGCCGTTATTACGGCCAGAGGTGGTTGTTTTCGGTACTGATTTCTCAGGATCTATGCAACCAAATTGCGTGAACGTGTAATCACAAGTCCGTTTTAATATAACATATTTGTCCAATGAATACCAGTTTATCATCTGAATTTCTTCTTGGTGTAGCAATTTTAATGGCCAGCAGTGTATTCCTCTACCACGAGATTAATTACCGAACAGGTAAAGGAGTGGAGCATCTAAAATTCTGAGTGTAGCTGTGTGAATATATAATTGTGTTTAATTCAGTCTCAACAGTCAAACTAGCTAACGTGGATCAATAGATAAAAACACACTAAAACTTTTCTTTTTTCAAACTCTTCTTAAATTACACGCAATCAGGCAATATCGCAAAACATTTACTGAAAATCTTCACACTTCTCAAATCGGTCTTTACCAAATCATATTTCCAAAATTCAACATAATCTGCATCTTCATCTCTGTGCTCTGCTAGCAACTTCCATACTGCAGGTAACGTGACCAACACCAAACTCCCTCACTTACTTCTCTCAGAAAGCTATTGCCAACGACAGCGCTACTGTCAAACAAAGATCTCTCGGCCTGTACTCAGAACCTCTGTGGCGTAACATATCGACTACTGAAAACTCCTGTTTAACAAGTATCCACTTTACAAATATAAGGTATGAGATATCGGATGAAAATATACAGCTTACATCACTTTCCTTCAATACCAAAAATAAGTTACAAACTTTACATGCTGCGTTGTTTAAATTATTTTTGTATACCACCTGTTGGCTGCCACTTCCACAATACCGGGTAAACTATCACGTGTTCGCAGTGATTGTTATAAGTATGTGCTATGATTTATATGTATGTGTATGAATGCATTGTGGGTCTACTGATATTTTTCTACGAGTTAATGTGTTTCTTCTTTCATTCGTTGCTGTCGAGGTGGGGTGATTCGGATGTGCTGTGGGATTCGACTCGTTTTACATCCCGCGCCATGTCACAGTGCCTAGTGATTTATTTGCTGTGTCTATGATTTTCCATTTTGTCCCAAAGTGTTTTTTGAGTGCTTCTAAATTAATTTATTCGTATTTAGGATAAGAATTTTTTCATATTTGTAGTCATCTGTGGAATGTCGTTCCTGAAATTTAGTTAATCGCGGCCGTATTAAAGATGATTGCCGTTAAAAGTTAATTTTAAGGGTTCTTAGCTATGTTTCTACCCAGGAGAATGTTTCTGGTAGATAAACTGGTTATCTCTTACCCTTCTACCACCCAGTCATCCGACGAGGTTAGTGGTGTATGTGTCCCACATTATTCTCACCGTGCCGGCCGGGGTGGCCGAGCGGTTCCAGGCGCTACAGTCTGGAGCTGCGAGACCGCTAAGGTCGCAGGTTCGAATCCTGCCTCGGGCATGGGTGTGTGTGATGTCCTTAGGTTAGTTAGGTTTAAGTAGTTCTAAGTTCCAGGGGACTGATGACCTCAGAAGTTAAGTCCCATAGTGCTTAGAGCCATTTGAACCATATTCTCACCGTCTCTTGTCTCCTCTGTGAAGCTAACGCGCTGGGCTCGATTTAGTCGTCTAGGTTTAAGTTTCTAATAGTATCTATGCTGATTACGGCGAAAAATGACGTCTTCTACATATGCGAGCTTGTGTTCTGGCTCTAGTGGTATCATTATAAATCGCAATTACCTATTTATTTTTTGTCTTTGTCTTCGTCGTCGTCACTGTGGATACAACAAACAGAAAGTGTGGTGGCTGGTGTCCGGATTCGTGCGATGAACTGATGTATAAATTTACTACATGGTTATTTCGAGAACTGTTGTTGTAATGAGTCTACCAGTATCATATAGCTTCTAATGAGAAGACCTTTTAATTCCCACAACGTCGTCTCTTTGGTTCACCATTACGTGAATGCGAAAGTTTGAATTACAAGTTCAGATACGACACTACTGCAGTGTGTTGCGTTTACTTACGCACAAGTATTCTCTGTGATAGCTCTAATGACGTTTTAATTTAGAATGAGATGTAAGTCTTTCATAATGGCTCAGTAGTAACTTATAATAATCGCAATGGAAGCCTTACGATCCCGTGAACTTTTCTACTTTTTTCAACTTGCAGCTTTATCGCTTTCATTGGTAATCTTGCAGCACTGTTAATATCTTTTATTTTTACTGTTCTAGATTTTCTTTACGATTTATTTATTTAGAGCCGGTATCCTGGTGCTGCTAAATTTTTCAGTACTTCCTTTGACACAAATTGCACACAAATCGATTTTTTTCTCTACCTGCTGTCTCTAGGAACCGCTATTAATTCTACTTATGGCCCGTTACTTGGTCATTAAATCCCGCTGTGCGCCATACCTGATTAGTATGCATTGGAATACGTGCATCGTTTGCTTAGCACATTATCGAATATATCTTGAATCTTTAGCATTATCGTTTCTGCATTAAAATGCAAGTGGAGGCTCATCGCCGTCTCAGGCCTTGCACGCTGCCTCAGCCATTAAGTAGAGACTGTGTTAGGAAGCCAAGCACGTGGCACACAAACTGTTTCCTGCTCTTCATCGACGATTATTTTTACGTTTTTCTTTCCAATAAGGTTATAGGGCAGAAACTGCTCTGTTTCTTCAAATCCGCGTTACTACATTACTGCTAAAAGCACCCAGTTCAGTTAGAGATTGCAAATGAGACAGCTTCTAGGGCCAATAAAAATTTGTTTTTCAGTATTTCATATATATTAATTATTGAACGAATTTAAAAATTTGAAATGCTGCCATAACCTGCACATTAAGAGCTATAATCTTACATTAAACGTTTAACACATTAAGGCAAATATTGAAGTTAGAAACTGTGTATACGTCTTGATGCATTGTAACTCATGGCGCGCAAATTATCTAGACTTTATTAATCCAGTATTTGAGAATGAGAGCTCTTACCGGCATTTGGAAACATATCGTAACTTTTTCTCGCTGACATCCCCCACAAAAGAATGAAAGGAAAAAGAGTTTATCGTTTACTACATTTTCGCTGTAGCATCATGCACGACATTTTAATTTATTACTTCTTTACTAGTAACTCTACTCGCAACACATTTTGCAGACAGTATCCACATATACAGGGAGACAATTATTGAACTATTTTTAAAAAAAACATAAATGGTAAAATGTAAACTTTCACGGCCGAAACTTTCACAATTAATGCCTGAATCCTTTTTTATAGGCACCTAAATGGTATAAATCCGAAAATTCAGTTTACCAAGGAGGAGAAAGAGGCAGGCGGAAGATTAAATTCTCTTGATGTGTTTTTCAAGAAAGAAGATGGTAGATTGGGCTACACGATTTACCGAAAACCCACGCACACAGATCGTTACCTGCACGGGGATTCGAACTAAAACCCACAACAAAACCGAGGCATCATATAAACGTTGGCGGATGGAGTAAGGAAAACCAGCGAACCGAATGTGCTTGATGCAGAATTAAGACATCTCACCAATGCGTTGCTCAAGAATGGTTATTCGTTCGCTGAGGTGAAAAGAGCGCTAAGACAACAGTGTAAAAATTGTGGCGATGCTCAAGCAACGGTAAAATGGAAAGTTCTCCTGCTATTCATTAAGGACGTCGCTGACAGCATAGGTAAAGTCTTGAAAAAGCTGAACAGCAGTAATTTACACACCCACACGGAAGATACACTACTGACCATTAAAATTGCTACACCACGAAGATGACGTGCTACAGACGCGAAATTTAACCGACAGGAAGAAGATGCAGTGATATGCAAATGATTAGCTTTTCAGAGCATTCACACAAGGTTGGCGCCGGTGGCGGCATCTACAACGTGCTGACATGAGGAAAGTTTCCAACCGATTTCTCATACACAAACAGCATTTGACCGGCGTTGCCTGGTGAAACGTTGTTGTGATGCCTCGTGTAAGGAGGAGAAATGCGTACCATCATGTTTCCGACTTTGATAAAGTTCGGATTGTAGCCTATCGCGATGGCGGTTTATCGTATCGCGACATTGCTGCTCGCGTTGGTCGAGATCCAATGACTGTTAGCAGAACATGGAATCGGTCGGTTCAGGAGGGTAATACGGAACGCCGTGCTGGGTCCCAACGGCCTCGAATCACTAGCAGTCGAGATGACAAGCATCTTATCTGCATGGCTGTAACGGATAGTGCAGCCGCGTCTCGATCCCTGAGTCAACAAAAGGGGACGTTTGCAAGACGACAACCATCTGCACGAACAGTTCGACGACGTTTGCAGCAGTTGGACTGTCAGCTTGGAGACCATGGCTGCGGTTACACTTGACACTGCATCACAGACAGGAGCGCCTGCGATGGTGTGCTCAACGACGAACCCAGGTGCACGAATCTTAAAACGTAATTTTTCTGGGATGAATCCAGGTTCTGTTTACAGCACCATGATGGTCGCATCCGTGTTTGGTGACATCGCGGTGAACGCACATTGGAAGCGTGTATTCGTCATCGCCACACTGGCGTATCACCCGGCGTGATGGTATGGGGTGCCATTGGTTACACATCTCGGTCACCTCTTGTTCGCATTGACGGCACTTTGAACAGTGGACGTTACATTTCAGATGTGTTACGAGCCGTGGCTCTACCCATCATTCGATCCCTGCGAAAACCTACATTTCAGCAGGATAATGCACGACCGCATGTTGCAGGCCCTGTACGGCCGTTTCTGGGTACAGAAAATGTTCGACTGTTGCCCTGGCCAGCACATTCTCCAGATCTCTCACCAACTGAAAACGTCTGGCCAATGGTGGCTGAGTAACTGGCTCGTCACAATACGCCAGTCCCTACTCTTCATGAACTGTGGTATCATGTTGAAGCTGCATGGGCAGCTGTACCTGTACGCGCCATCCAAGCTCTGTTTGACTCAATGGCCAGGCGTATCAAGGCCGTTATTACGGCCAGAGGTAGTTGTTTTGGGTACTGATTTCTCAGGATGTATGCACCCAAAATGCGTGAAAATGTAATCACATGTCAGTTCTAGTATAATATATTTGTCCAATGAATACCCGTTTATCATCTGAATTTCTTCTTGGTGTAGCAATTTTAATGGCTAGTAGTGTGTATCACCTAAAGTCGGCCAAGGATGCTCATCAACCGCTGGAAAAAAGCTGGAATTTATAGGATCCGTGTAGTTGTGGGGAGGTGTTTGTGAGTACTACAGAGAAAAACTGTCAAAAAACGACTCGAAGAGCACAAAGGCAATTGCAAAAGAGGGGAGACTGACAAATCAGTTGTTGCGGAACATGCTTTACAGCCAGGAGACCACCACATTCATTTTGATACGACTCAAGTATGGCAGCCACATGCGGATACCACGAAAGGCTATACAGAGAGGCAACAGAAATTATGAAACACTCCAGGAATTGGAGGAGGGCGTGAAACTGCATGAAATTTGGTTTCCGGTACAGGAGAAGATATGTACCAAATGGTTCAAATGGCTCTGTGCACTATGGGACTTAACTTCTGAGATCATCAATCCCCTAGCACTTAGAACTACTTAAACGTAACTAACCTAAGGACATCACACACATCCATTCCCGAGGCAGGATTCGAACCTGCGACCGTAGTGGTCGCGCAGTTCCAGACTGTAGCGCCTAGAACCGCTCGGCCACCACGGCCAGCAAGATACGTACCAGTCTTCCACCATGGGATGATAGAACAGCGGACGACGGCAGTCGATAACGGCCAATTGCGTTCGCGTATTCAAAACATGTGACCTCACGCCAGTGCGCGGAATATCGCGGAAGCGGAATTTTGCTGTAGTTAGAAGCGAGCCAGGGTATGAATCGGCATTCGACATAGCTACGATCCCCACTGTCAATTTTCTCTGCAGATGGGGACGAAACGTCAGATATTAAAATGAAATCCATTCGACAACGGCATAATAGCCCGGAATATTTTATTAATTACAGAAACGTAAATTAATTTCACACTACGGCGTGCAAACACTTTATTCAACATGTAACCGTCACTACGGATATTCGGATATTATGACATGTTCCATATTCCCACCATCATTGGCGATGATGTGGCGCAGAGGAATAGCGAAATTCTGCATGACCCGCAGGGGTATCGGAACATCGAGATTGTCGATGACATCCTGAATGGTGCTTTCAGCTCAGCAACGGTTTTGGGATTATTGCTGTACACCTTGTTTTTAATATAGCCTCACAAAAAGAAGTCGCAGGTATTCAGATCCGGAGACTATGGCGGTCAATCTAGGTTCAAGCCAGTGGCCTCTGGGTACCCCAGAGCCAGAATGCGGTCGCCCAAAATG
Source organism: Schistocerca americana (assembly GCF_021461395.2). NCBI lineage: Eukaryota > Metazoa > Arthropoda > Insecta > Orthoptera > Acrididae > Schistocerca > Schistocerca americana. The sequence goes on along the minus strand of NC_060120.1, from coordinate 806,986,711 downwards.
CTCTTCCAGGACATCACTCTTGTACTTCGAAGGGTTCGAGCTCCGTCTTGCATGAACCAGGGTCACTTTGGAAAATGGGGATGAAATCACCTTCCTAAACCTTCACGTACTGATCGCTAGCCACCGTGCCATCAAGGAATAGCGTATTATTCCGTGATTGGACGTTGCACACCACACAGTCACCCGTTGAGGGTGAAGAGACTTCTGGATGGCGAAATGCGGATTCTCAGTCCCCAAATGCACCAATTTTGCTTATCGACGAACCCGTCCAAATAAAAGTGGGTTTCGTTGCTAAACCAAACCATGCATGCGCATACCAATTCCCATCACGGCCCGCGGCCACTCGTGCCGTTTGAACGTTCTAACACAAACCGTTCAGAAGTTACGACGATTGTATTTCATATAATTTAGTGAGTCTTACCCTGTAGCTGCAAAATTATATCACTACACGACACACATCAGAGGACAAATTATGGTATAACCACTGCGTGAGAAACAGGCTTTTCTGAAAACGGAACGAAACTTATCCAGACTATACTCGTCCTTTGTTTGTATCAGTTTTATGCATACGAGTTCGATTCTTTAATGACTCTGGAATGGGAGAGTTATTGATAACTTCTAATGCATATTCGAGAGGAGCAGTACCTATGCAGAGCCACATTCGAACAAAGTGAAGTAGAAGTTACACGATCCCTGCGTATTATCTCTGATGGAAAACGCGCTGATTCCAAATTAACAACGCTCCGGAGGGGCGCAGCCCCGGATCCTCCCGCGGTCAGAAAAATGGTACCGAATTCTCCCAAGCCCGCAAGGGTCTGTAAAGCGATGCGATCGAATCTTCCCGTTTGAAGTAGGTTGCAGCTCTAAACGTTATGAATACTCTGAGCAGGCAAAGTAAAGCATATGAAGTTGCAGTAGATGATGTAAAAATTTTTCGCGTGCACAGCGACAGCGACTAAGTCCCGCTCAAGGTCACGCACAAAGCGTGCATAAGTGACTCAATATTTTTTGTTTAAAACATGGAAAGGTTAGGAGAAGAAGGCAAGTAACATGGTAGAGATAATTATATTATTGTCTATAATACAACATACAATGTGTCAGTTTGGGGGAATCGGTCCTGTTACCTCCTTACCTACTTGATTTCGGGTGGATTCGGGGCTGCGCCCCTCTGGAGTACTTCTCGAATACTGCACCGAATGAGATACTTCGTATCATACGGTCATCTGTCTAGTTACGGGACTATAAGAAACTTATGATATCGTGGAAATTTAAGGAGATGGGACGTGGATAAACTGACTAAACCAGAGGTTGTACAGAGTTTCAGGGAGAGCATAAGGGAACAATTGACAGGAATGGGGGAAAGAAATACAGTAGAAGAAGAATGGGTAGCTCTGAGGGACGAAGTAGTGAAGGCAGCACAGGATCAAGTAGGTAAAAAGACGGGGCTAGTAGAAATCCTTGGGTAACAGAAGAAATATTGAATTGATGAAAGGAGAAAATATAAAAATGCAGTAAATGAAGCAGGAAAAAAGGAATACAAACGTCTCAAAAATGAGATCGCCAGGAAGTGCAAAATGGCTAAGCAGGGATGGCTAGAGGACAAATGTAAGGATATAGAGGCTTATCTCACTAGGGGTAAGATAGATACTGCCTACAGGAAAATTAAAGAGACCTTTGGAGAAAAGAGAATCACTTGTATGAATATCAAGAGCTCAGATGGAGACCCAGTTCTAAGCAAAGAACGGAAAGCAGAAAGGTGGAAGGCGTATATAGAGGGCCTATACAAGGGCGATGTACTTGAAGACAATACTATGGAAATGGAAGAGGATGTAGATGAGGATGAAATGGGAGATACGATACTGCGTGAAGAGTTTGACAGAGCACTGAAAGACCTGAGTCGAAACAAGGCCCCGGGCCTAGACAACATTCCATTAGAACTACTGACTGCTTTGGGAGAGCCAGACCTGACAAAACTCTACCTTTTGGTGAGCAAGATGTATGAGACAGGCGAAATACCCTCAGACTTCAAAAAGAATATAATAATTCCAATCCCAAAGAAAGCAGGTGTTGACAAATGCGAAAATTATCGAACTATCAGTTTGATAAGTCACGGCTGCAAAATACTAACGCGAATTCTTTACAAACGAATGGAAAAACTAGTAGAGACCGACCTCGGGGAAGATCAGTTTGGATTCCGTAGAAATATAGGAACACGTGAGGCAATACTGACCCTACGACTTATCTTAGAAGCTACATTAAGGAAAGACAAACCTACGTTTCTAGCATTTGTAGACTTAGAGAAAGCTTTTGACAATGTTGACTGGAATACTCTTTTTCAAATTCTGAAGATGACAGGGGTAAAATACAGGGAGTGAAAGGCTATTTACAATTTGTACAGAAACCAAGTGGCAGTTATGAGTCGAGGGACACGAAAGGGAAGCGGTGGTTGGGAAGGGAGTGAGACAGGGTTGTAGCCTCTCCCCGACGTTATTCAATCTGTATATTGAGCAGGCAGTGAAGGAAACAAAGGAAAAATTTGGAGTAGGTATTAAAATCCAATGAGAAGAAATAAAAACTTTGAGGTTTGTCGATGACATTGTAATTCTGTCAGAGACAGAAAAGGACTTGCAAGAGCAGTTGAACGGAATGGATAGTGTCTTGAAAGGAGGATATAAGATGAACAAAAGCAAAACGAGGATAATGGAATGTAGTCGAATTAAATCGGGTGATGTTGAGAGAATTAGATTAGGAAATGAGACACTTAAAGTAGTAAAGGAGTTTTGCTGTTTGGGGAGCAAAATAACTGATGATGGTCGAAGTAGAGAGGATATAAAATGTAGACTGGCAGCGGCAAGGAAAGCGGTTCTGAAGAAGAGAAATTTGCTAACATCGAGTATAGATTTAAGTGTCAGTAAGTCGTTTCTGAAAGTATTTGTATGGAGTGTAGCCATGTATGGAAGTGAAACGTGGACGATAAATAGTTTGGACAAGAAGAGAATAGACGCTTTCGAAATGTGGTGCTACAGAAGAATACTGTAGATTAGATCACATAACTAATGAGGAGGTATTGAATAAGATTGGGGAGAAGTTTGTGGCACAACTTGACTAGAAGAAGGGGTCGATTGGTAGGACATGTGTTGAGGCATCAAGGGATCACGAATTTAGTATTGGAGGGCAGCTTGGAGGGTAAAAATCGTAGAGGGAGGCCAAGAGATGAATACACTAAGCAGATTCAGAAGGATGTAGGTTGCAGTAGTTACTGGGAGATGAAGAAGCTTGCACAGGATAGAGTAGCATGGAGAGCTGCATCAAACCAGTATCAAGACTGAAGACCACAACAACACAACAACAACTACATGACATCGTATCGTTACGACACCGCTATACCACTTTCAGCCCGTTGCGGAGAGGATGTGTGAAACTCGTGTCTTGTTTCAGAGATGTACAACGCAATTTGTTTCCAGCAGTTAGTAATGGCGCCAAAGGAAGTGTGGTGAAACGATTCTCTAAATCTGGAAACAATGTTCATATTGAGTGTTTTAGGAGAAGAGTATAAGTTCATATGCACATCGCCTTAGAAACGTAGATCTATGCCAATAAAATCTCCGCCATAATAATGTATTTCGTCGCGTAAACGTCTGCTTCATTCTTAGGCTTAAATCACACTTGGACGGTACAAAGAAATGATGCAAAATAAGCAACAGGAAGTATTAAATACGTTTGATGTCTGTACATATTGGATGATTCCGCAATGATATTCCAAACTTCCAACGACGATGGAGAAGGGTAAATACATCAGTTCGAGGTATGGGACCCTGCTCCATAAACTACCGAGTCGGATGTTATAAGCGAAAATAGTTGTGATACATCGGCTCTTTGGTTTTCACATCTTGGGAGGAGGTAGTATGAATCAAAACAAGAAAAAAATACCCAGTAAACAGTGCACACCTTAAAAACTATGAGCACTTGTTCATCTTAGCTCCCGTGAAGCATCCCTTCTACTGAACAATTACTAATAGCACATAAGTATTTATTTTATACCTCAAGTTTAACAGACAAATTTTTCTTGTTTTGGTTCATACTAAGTCTTTGCAAAATATGGAAAGCCAAGAGCTTGCAGTAGAAGAAGAAGGGGTTCACTGTCACATGTATCACAACGAAACATGTTACCACGGTACACAAAATTTTATCACACCGCCTACCCCTCCCCCCCCCCCCCCCGCCAACTAACCCCCCCCCCCCCCCCCACTCCTGCCTCACGTCCCACGCTTTATAGATCAATCACCAATAGTGCCCAGGAAAAAATAATTGTCTAGACCTATTTGTATACGGCAGATTTACTCTAATTTTACCCTCATGGTAACTGATACGTAATACGATCATTGATAGGGAGAGGGTTCATGTGATATCGGTCTAGATGTGTAACCCGAAAATTACCTTGGGCCAAAACCGAATAGTGACGGCAACGCCTTAGATCTCCAATTTACAAAGAGATCCTAATTTTTTTGATTAGTTAATGTACAGCAGGTAGCCAGTGACCACAATGCCGTTAAATTATCGCTAACTGAAGGTGCGAATGGAAAGATTGAGAAAAGTAGGAAGATGTTTCTGTTTACTAAATGAGACGAGAAACAGATTTCAAAATGGTTCTGAGCACTATGGGACTTAACTTCTGAGGTCATCAGTCCCCTAGAACTTAGAACTACTTAAAGTTAACTAAGGACATCACACACATCCATGCCCGAGGCAGGATTCGAACCTGCGACCATAGCGGTCGCGCGGATCCAGACTGTAGCGACTAGAACCTCTAGAAACAGGTTTCAGATCACCTGAGCGATCAGCATCAAACAGTCATCTATGAAAATATTGAATTGAAAAGGATAAAATTCAGTGTTGTCCTAGACAGATAGCCTAAGTGCCGAAATCTGTTGTGAGAGACAGAAAAGACCCACCGTGGGACAACAGACGGGTTACGTACTCAGAAAACACACAGAAATTTAGAATCGTTTTAAACGTAGTCAGAGCCATGTCGTCGAACAAAAACTGAACAAGGCGTAGATGACCGTGCCTGATGTGTTCAACGAATTCAACGGCAAAATTCTATCTGTCGATCATACAAAAATACCTAAGAAACTTCGGTCTTACGTTCAGTCACTAACGCGATCGAACAGTCAATCAGTGACCATACTGGCAACGAAACGGTGTCTCACAAACAGAAGCCGAAATATTTAATTCTATTATGCGAAGTTGTTTCACAGGGAAAGATCGTAGTGTGGTTTCTCCGTTCAGTCATATCACGAACGCAAGAATGGCAGTGAGATAAGCAACCACAGAAGCGTAAATCCATTAAAGTCGCTCAACATAGAAAAGGTGACTGAACGTGATGGCTTGGTGGGATAAGTGTGCAGTTGAAACTTCCTGGCAGATTAAAACTGTGTGCCGGACCGAGACTCGAACGCGGGACCTTTGCCTTTCGCGGGCAAGTTCTCTACCGACTGAGCTACCCAAGCACGACTCACAGCCTGTCCTCACAGCCGTACTCCTGCCAGTACCTCGTCTCCTACCTTCCAAACTTTACAGAAGCTCTCCTGCGAACCTTGCAGAACTAGCACTCCTGAAAGAAAGGATATTGCGGAGACATGGCTTAGCCACAGCCTGGGGGTTGTTTCTAGAATGAAATTTTCACTCTACAGCGGAGTGCGCTGATATGAAACTTCCTGGCACACAGTTTTAATCTGCGAGGAAGTTTTATATCAGCGCACACTCCGCTGTAGAGTGAAAATTTCATTCAAGAAACAACCCCCAGGCTGTGGCTAACCCAAGACTCCTTTCTTTCAGGAGTGCTGGTGTCAGTCTACGGGTAGCGTCTTTGATTCATAATCAAAACGTCTTAGATCACGGGTTCGATCCCCGCCACTGCGTAAATTTTGATAAATAATCAGCATTAACGGCCGGAGACTTCCGGTGTAAGAAGTCAGCCTCATTATGCCAACGGCCTTGTCAAAGAGGGCGGAGGAGCAGATAGAGGTTCAGGGCACTCTCTTGTCCTAGGGGGTGGGAAATTGCCCCTAAAGGCGGAAGAATCAGCAATGATCAACGACATGAGGATGCAGAAGGCAATGGAAACCACTGCATTAAAGACACGTAACGTGTATCCACAGGACATGTGGCCTGTACTTGAAGAAGTCTCATGATGATCTCACCATTGGCAAAAGATTCCGGAATAGTCCCCCATTCGGATCTCCGGGAGGGGACTGCCAAGGGGGAGGTTACCATGAGAAAAAGATTGAATAATCAACGAAAGGATGTTCTACGAGTCGGGGCGTGGAATGCCAGAAGCTTGAAGATGGTAGGGAAACTAGAAAATCTGAAAAGGGAAATGCAAAGGTTCAATCTAGATATAGTAGGGGTCAGTGAAGTGAAGTGGAAGGAAGACAAGGATTTCTGGTCATATGAGTATCGCGTAATATCAACAGCAGCAGAAAATGGTATAACAGGTGTAGGATTCGTTATGAATAGGAAGGTAGGGCAGAGGGTGTGTTACTGTGAACGGTTCAGTGGCCGGGTTGTTCTGATCAGAATCGACAGCAGACCAACACCGACAACGATAGTTCAGGTATACATGCCGACGTCGCAAGCTGAAGATGAACAGATAGAGAAAGTGTATGAGGATATTGAAAGGGTAATGCAGTATGTAAAGGGGGACGAAAATCTAATAGTCATGGGCGACTGAAATGCAGTTGTAGGGGAAGGAGTAGAAGAAAAGGTTACGGGAGAATATGGGCTTGAGACAGGAATGAAAGAGGAGAAAGACTAATTGAGTTCTGTAACAAGTTTCAGCTAGTAATAGCGAATACCCTGTTCAAGAATCACAAGAGGAGGAGGTATACTTGGAAAAGGCCGGGAGATACGGGAAGATTTCAATTAGATTACATCATAGTCAGACAGAGATTCCGAAATCAGATACTGGATTGTAAGGCGTACCCAGGAGCAGATATAGATTCAGATCACAATATAGTAGTGATGAAGAGTAGGCTGAAGTTCAAGACATTAGTCAGGAAGAATCAATAGGCAAAGAAGTGGGATACGGAAGTACTAAGGAATGACGAGATACGTTTGAAGTTCTCTAACGCTATAGATACAGCAATAAGGAATAGCGCAGTAGGCAGTACAGTTGAAGAGGAATGGACATCTCGAAAAAGGGTCACCACAGAAGTTGGAAAGGAAAACATAGGTACAAAGAAGGTTGCTGCGAAGAAACCGTGGGTAACAGAAGAAATACTTAAGTTGATTGATGAAAGGAGGAAGTACAAACATGTTCCGGGAAAATCAAGAATACAGAAATACAAGTCGCCGAGGAATGAAATAAATAGGAAGTGCAGGGAAGCTAAGACGAAATGGCTGCAGGAAAAATGTGAAGACATCGAAAAAGATATGATTGTCGGAAGGACAGACTCAGCATACAGGAAAGTCAAAACAACCTTTGGTGACATTAAAAGCAACGATGGTAACATTAAGACTGCAACGGGAATTCCACTGTTAAATGCAGAGGAGAGAGCAGATAGGTGAAAAGAATACATTTAAAGTCTCTACGAGGGTGAAAATTTGTCTGATGTGATAGAAGAAGAAACAGGAGTCGATTTATAAGAGATAGGGGATCCAGTATTAGAATGGGAATTTAAAAGAGCTTTGGAGGACTTACGGTCAAATAAGGCAGAAGGGATAGATAACATTCCATCAGAATTTCTAAAATCATTGGGGGAAGTGGCAACAAAACGACTCTTCACGTTGGTGTGTAGAATATATGAGTCTGGCCATATACCATCTGACTTTCGGAAAAGCATCATCCACACAATTCCGAAGACGGCAAGAGCTGACAAGTGCGAGAATTATCGCACAATCAGCTTAACAGCTCATGCATCGAATCTTCTTACAAGAATAATATACAGAAGAATGGAAAAGAAAATTGAGAATGCGGTAGGTGACGATCAGTTTGGCTTTAGGAAAAGTAAAGGGACGAGAGAGGCAATTCTAACGTTACGGCTAATAATGGAAGCAAGGCTAAAGGAAAATCAAGACACTTTCATAGGATTTGTCGACCTGGAAAAAGCATTCGATAATATAAAATGGTGCAAGCTGTTCGACATTCTGAAAAAAGTAGGGGTAAGTTATAGGGAGAGACGGGTCATATACATTATGTACAACAACCAAGAGGGAATAATAAGAGTGGACGATCAAGAACGAAGTGCTCACATTAAGAAGGGTGTTAGACAAGGCTGTAGCCTTTCGCCCCTACTCTTCAATCTGTACATCGAGGAAGCAATGATGTAAATAAAAGAAAGTTTCAGGAGTGTAATTAAAATACAAGGTGAAAGGATATCAATGATACGATTCGCTGATGACATTGCTATCCTGAGTGAACGTGAAGAAGAATTAAATGATCTGCTGAACGGAATGAACAGTCTAATGAGTACACAGTATGGTTTGAGAGTAAATCGGAGAAAGACGAAGGTAATGAGAAGTAGTAGAAATGAGAACAGCGAGAAACTTAACATCAGGATTGATGGTCACGAAGTCAATGAAGTTAAGGAATTCTGCTACCTAGGCAGTAAAATAACCAATGACGGACGGAGCAAGGAGGACATCAAAAGCAGACTCGCTATGGCAGAAAAGGCATTTCTGGCCAAGAGAAGTTTACCAATATCAAATACCGGCCATAATTTGAAGCAGAAGTTTCTGAGGATGTACGTCTGGAGTACAGCATTGTATGGTAGTGAAACATGAACTGTGGGAAAACCGGAACAGAAGAGAATCGAAGCATTTGAGATGTGGTGCTATAGACGAATGTTGAAAATTAGGTGGACTGATAAGGTAAGGAATGAGGAGGTCCTACGCAGAATCGGAGAGGAAAGGAATATGTGGAAAACACTGATAAGGAGAGGGACAGGATGATAGGACACCTGCTAAGACATGAGGGAATGACTTCCATGGTACTAGAGGGAGCTGTAGAGGGCAAAAACTGTAGAGGAAGACAGAGATTGGAATACGTCAAGCAAATAATTGAGGACGTAGGTTGCAAGTGCTACTCTGAGATGAAGAGGTTAGCACAGGAAAGGAATTCGTGGCGGGCCGCATCAAACCAGTCAGTAGACTGATGACCAAGAAAAAAAAAAGTTCTGCAAGGTTCGTAGGAGAGCTTCTGTAAAATTTGGAAGGTAGGAGACGAGGTACTGGCAGAAGTAAGGCTGTGAGGACGGGGCGTGAGTCGTTCTTGGGTAACTCAGTCGGTAGAGCACTTGCCTGCGAAAGGCAAAGGTCCCGAGTTCCAGTCTCGGTCCGGCACACAGTTTTAATCTGCCAGGATGTTTCATATCAGCGCACACTCCGCTGTTGAGTGAAAATTTCATTCAAGTATGCAGTTGTTTGTCGTATATGCGAGAGATCCTTTTTAGCGTTCCAGTGGCAATCTATTGGGCATCGTTAGAGAAATGAAGAGTTCCAAACGACTAGAAAAACTGCAGATCATTCCCGTTTTTAAGAAGAGTCGTCTAACAGGCAAAGACCATTACAGCCGTACATCTCTATATTGCAGTCTGTTTTTTGGGGTACTTTTACGCTCATGCGTAAAGACCTGTCTGGAGACAGAATAATCTCCTGTGTAGCTATCAACATGGATTCTCGAAACCTAGGTGTTCATGGATGCCGACCCACAGGCTGATGCCGTGTTCCTTCACAGTTTGATATGCAGTTGCCCCCCCCTCCCCTCCCCCCTCCCAACCGGGCGCTTAGTGAACAAAATGCGAGAACTAGTTCATAGGGTATCATGCCGGTCTGTGGTAGACTGAGGAGTCCCTAGCAAATAGAACGTAGCATAATAATGGAGAGAAATCTATGGACGTGAGCGTACCTTCGAGGAATAGCGCAAATGATTGTTATAGGACTCAAATTTTACATTGAATTTCTCAGTTTGAGAGACTGAAGGGCGATCTGTGTAACTGTTAAAAACCATTCAATAGCCAAGACTGTACAAAGTATGTTTTTATTCGAGACAACCGGCTTCAACAAACTGTGCTCTCATCTTCAGGTCTTAAAATCTTTTGTTGTATAACATTTTCAGTCTACGCTGACCTCACGCTTAAGATGTCAAGTGGATGAGAATCAGCACATTATAAAAGGTTTGTCATCGGTAAAATATTTAAAAACATGAAGCACGTTGTGCAACAGGCTATGTCCATATACGTGTTGCTCACACTTTCTTACTGCGAGAGTTGTGCTATTGCGTACCGTGTTTGTATGATGCAACAAGCAATTGTGAGCAATATGTATATGAACATAGCCTTTTGCACAAGGTGACTTACGTTTTTAAATATTTTAGCGATGACAAAGCTTTTATAATGTTCTGATTCTCATCTACTTGACATCTTATGCGTGAGGTCAGCGCAAAATGAAAATGTTTTACAACAAAAGATTTTAAGACTTGAAAATGACAGCACAGTTTGTTAAAACTGGTTGTCTTAAATAAAAAAAATATTTTATGCGATCTTGCTACTGAATGGTTTTTATCAAATTTTACGATTCACTCTCCATTCGCCTGCACATAAAAATTACACTTTAATACACCTGACGCGTAATGGATCTAAATGGCATAAACTAGAAAGAATTTATTCAGGCTGTCAGGAGTCGTACATGAGATTTTTACGAGTGTTTTCGACCGGTGGAATTAGGTGACAGCCACCGACACCCCGCCTGTAGGCTAAGTGCACTGAATTTTGACACGGGCGCAAGCATGCGTGACACACTGTCTGGTCTTGTTACTTAAACTGTAAAGCCGAGGTCAGACAGGATTACCGTTGAGTCGCTCCAGATCCGTTCCACTCGTGTTTTCCTTTTTCAGGTTCCAGTAGCCGTACTGCATGCGAGACGTGGGCCACAATGTGCATCTGTTGCTACTTCAGGTGAAAGCTGATACATAGCGGGAGGTGGGGGCGTAAAATACATCTGTCCATTTTAAAAGAGCAATGGTATTTTCAGTGATCAGTTCAAAATTGTGACACGTTTAGACTTGGTCAGCAACTTATACGGCGTCATCTACGTTATTAAATGACTCTTTCCAGTTTCTCTACACTGTTATCTAATGTTATTCAATGTGTTGCTTCTTGTACAAAGAGCGTAGCAAGGAAACGTAACGCTTATTCGTTTATATGGGATACAATGCGCAGGTTTTCTGTTCGATACTTTTTGAAGATAGAACAATTATTTATGAAAGAAGGAGAGATCCGTTAAACAATGCTAGTGTTTACATAGCCCTCAAAATAATTTTTTAAATGATTCAGGGCACATCTTCATCTACAGCTACATCCATACTCCGCAAGCCACCTGACGGTGTGTGTCGGAGGGTACCTTGAGTACCTCTATCGGTTCTACCTTCTATTCCAGTCTCGTATTGTTCGTGGAGAGACGGATTGTCGGTATGCTTCTGTGTGGGCTCTAATCTCTCTGATTTTATCCTCATGGTCTCTTCGCGAAACTTCAATAAAAGCCCGAACGCTTTCGCGATTACTAAATGATCCTGTAACGAAGCGCTCTGCTCCCCGTTGGATCTTCTCTATCTCTTCTATCAACCCTATCTGGTACGGATCCCACACTGCTGAGCAGTATTCTAGCAGTGGGCCAACAAGCGTACTGTAACCTACTTCCTTTGTCTTCGGATTGCATTTCCTTAGCATTCTTCCAATGAATCTCAGTCTGGCATCTGCTTTACCAACGATTAACTTTATATGATCATTCCATTTTAAATCACTCCTGATGCGTACTCCCAGATAATTTATGGAATTAACTGCTTCCAGTTGCCGACCTGCTATTTTGTAGCTAAATGATAAGGGATCTATCTTTCTGTGTATTCGCAGCACATTACACTTGTCTACATTGAGATTCAATTGCCATTCCCTGCACCATGCGTCAATTCGCTGCAGATCCTCCTGCATTTCAGTACAATTTTCCATTGTTACAACCTCTCGATACACCACAGCATCAACCGCAAAAAGCCTCAGTGAACTTCCGATGTTATCCACAAGGTCATTTATGTATATTGTGAATAGCAACGGTCCCTACTACACTCCCCTGCGGCACACCTGAAATCACTCTTACTTCGGAAGACTTCTCTCCATTGTGAATGACATGCTGCGTTCTGTTATCTAGGAACTGTTCAATCCAGTCACACAACTGGTCTGATAGTCCATATGCTCTTACTTTGTTCATTAAACGACTGTGGGGAATTGTATCGAACGCCTTGCGGAAGTCAAGAAACACGGCATCTACCTGTGAACCCGTGTTTATAGCCCTCTGAGTCTCGTGGACGAATAGCGCGAGCTGGGTTTCACACGACCGTCGTTTTCGAAACCCATGCTGATTCCTACAGAGTAGATTTCTAGTCTCCAGAAAGGTCATTATACTCGAACGTAATACGTGTTCCAAAATTCTACAACTGATCGACGTTAGAGATATGGGTCTATAGTTCTGCACATCTGTTCGACGTCCCTTCTTGAAAACGGGGATGACCTATGCCCTTTTCCAATCCTTTGGAAAGCTACGCTCTTCTAGAGACCTACGGTACACCGCGGCAAGAAGGGGGGCAAGTTCCTACGCGTACTCTGAGTAAAATCGAACTGGTATCCCATCAGGTCCAGCGGCCTTTCCTCTTTTGAGCGATTTTAATTGTTTTTCTATCCCTTTGTCGTCTATTTCGATATCCACCATTTTGTCATCCGTGCTTTGGAAAAAGACATTTAGTATTTCGGCCTTTAGTCTGTTATCCTCTGTTTCAGTACCATTTTTGTCACAGAGTGTCTGGACATTTTGTTTTGATACACCTGCCGCTTTGACATAAGACCAAAATTTCTTAGGATTTTCTGCCAAGTCAGTACATAGAACTTTACTTTCGAATTCATTGAACGCCTCTCGCATAGCCCTCCTCACACTACATAGCTGTTAAAATGTCTTTTATTACAACTAACGGTTTCGGCTCACAACATCATCACGGTATTAAATATCAAATGTTAATCACAATTCATAGCATAGCATATCAATACGGCAATCCATGTAATTACTGTCCTATCTGAACTATTGAATATCTACGAGTACATAACCCAAGAAGTATTCTCCCATAAAAGGTGGTGGGTCCAATTTGATATCACGTAGTGTACTATGTCGTCCTCAATTTTGATAAGTTTATCGCCAGTCTCATTTCTGCTACTCATCAACACTTCAGTCTTTCTTTGGGTTTCTCTCAGTCTATATTTTCTCCCTTCCGTTCACCAGGTCGAATAAGTTTCATTGAAGTTTCACTGAGATGGTAATACGACGGGGTTCCTGCAAGATTTAGAAATGGGATACTTACGAAACTAAACTGGAATATGTCCCGAATTAAGAAAAAGACCCTCTTATATACAAGGTTTCAACCAGTGAATCAACTTTAGTAACTCGATCCCATTTCGAAAAGCTTGTAGAAAATTACCTAGGCAGTGCACATTTCACTAGCGCTGCGATTTACAGTAGGCATAGAAAAGGAAAACTGAACACGGGAAACTGTACCAAACATCTGACCATCCATAAAAGCATGTTTAAGTAAAACAGCTTATACACTGAAAGTGCCAAAGAAACTGGTATAGGCATGCGTATTCAAATACAGAGATATGTAAACAGGCAGAATAGGTGATGCAGTCGGCAACGCCTATATAAAACAACAAGTGTCTTGTGCAGGTATTAGATCGGATACTGCTGCTACAATGGCAGATTATCAAGATTTACGTGAATTTGAACGTGGTGTTGTGGTCGATGGGACACAGCATCTCCGATGTAGCGATGAAGTGGGCATTTTCTAGTACGACAGTTTCACGAGTGTGTCACATAAGTGCAACCCCTCCGCAAATTGGTGCAGATTACAATACTGGGCCATCATCAAGTGTCAGCGTGCTAACCATTCAACGAAACATCATCGATATTGGCTTTTGGAGCCGAAGGCCTACTTGTGTGCCCTTGATGACTGCACGACACAAAGCTTTACGCCTCGCCTGGGCCCATCATCACCGACGTGGGACTGTTGATGACTGCAAACTTGTTGCCTGGTCGCACGAGTCTCGCTTCAGATTGTATCGAGCCGATGGACGTGTACGAATATGGAGACAACCTCATGAATCCATGGACCCTGCATGTCAGCAGGGGACTGTTGAAGCTGGTGGAGGCTCTGTAATGCGTGGGGCGTGTCCAGTTCGAGTGATGCGGGACCCCTGGTACGTCTCGATACGACTCTGACAGGTGATACGTACGTAAACTTCCCTTCTGATCACTTGCATCTATTCATATCCAGTGTGCATTCCGTCGGACTTGGGCAATTCCAGCAGGGCGATGCGACACCCCACAGGTCCATAATTGCTGCAGTGTGGCCCCAGGAAAACTTTCCTGAGTTTAAACACTTCCGCTGGCCACTTGAGCATATCTGGGAAGCCTTTCAACGTGCTGTTCACAAGAGATCCCCACCCCCTCGTACTCTTACGTACACTCCTGGAAATGGAAAAAAGAACATATTGACACCGGTGTGTCAGACCCACCATACTTGCTCCGGACACTGCGAGAGGGCTGTACAAGCAATGATCACACGCACGGCACAGCGGACACACCAGGAACCGCGGTGTTGGCCGTCGAATGGCGCTAGCTGCGCAGCATTTGTGCGCCGCCGCCGTCAGTGTCAGCCAGTTTGCCGTGGCATACGGAGCTCCATCGCAGTCTTTAACACTGGTAGCATGCCGCGACAGCGTGGACGTGAACCGTATGTGCAGTTGACGGACTTTGAGCGAGGGCGTATAGTGGGCATGCGGGGGCCGGGTGGACGTACCGCCGAATTGCTCAACACGTGGGGCGTGAGGTCTCCACAGTACATCGATGTTGTCGCCAGTGGTCGGCGGAAGGTGCACGTGCCCGTCGACCTGGGACCGGACCGCAGCGACGCACGGATGCACGCCAAGACCGTAGGATCCTACGCAGTGCCGTAGGGGACCGCACCGCCACTTCCCAGCAAATTAGGGACACTGTTGCTCCTGGGGTATCGGCGAGGACCATTCGCAACCGTCTCCATGAAGCTGGGCTACGGTCCCGCACACCGTTAGGCCGTCTTCCGCTCACGCCCCAACATCATGCAGCCCGCCTCCAGTGGTGTCGCGACAGGCGTGAATGGAGGGACGAATGGAGACGTGTCGTCTTCAGCGATGAGAGTCGCTTCTGCCTTGGTGCCAATGATGGTCGTATGCGTGTTTGGCGCCGTGCAGGTGAGCGCCACAATCAGGACTGCATACGAGCGAGGCACACAGGGCCAACACCCGGCAACATGGTGTGGGGAGCGATCTCCTACACTGGCCGTACACCACTGGTGATCGTCGAGGGGACAGTGAATAGTGCACGGTACATCCAAACCGTCATCGAACCCATCGTTCTACCATTCCTAGACCGGCAAGGGAACTTGCTGTTCCAACAGGACAATGCACGTCCGCATGTATCCCGTGCCACCCAACGTGGTCTAGAAGGTGTAAGTCAACTACCCTGGCCAGCAAGATCTCCGGATCTGTCCCCCATTGAGCATGTTTGGGACTGGATGAAGCGTCGCCTCACGCGGTCTGCACGTCCAGCACGAACGCTGGTCCAACTGAGGCGCCAGGTGGAAATGGCATGGCAAGCCGTTCCACAGGACTACATCCAGCATCTCTACGATCGTCTCCATGGGAGAATAGCAGCCTGCATTGCTGCGAAAGGTGGATATACACTGTACTAGTGCCGACATTGTGCATGCTCTGTTGCCTGTGTCTCTGTGCCTGTGGTTCTGTCAGTGTGATCATGTGATGTATCTGACCCCAGGAATGTGTCAATAAAGTTTCCCCTTCCTGGGACAATGAATTCACGGTGTTCTTATTTCAATTTCCAGGAGTGTATTTATGAAGAGCCCAGCAGGATTCATTTCTAAATGTTGTGGATATAGTAGGATCCAGGTGTTCATTAGAAGATGCTGGGCTGTTAATGGAAGAGGCCATACCTACGCAATTTGATACAATCGAAATCTCACCCACTTCTCCCTCTGAAATTAGGAAAATAATAAACTTGCTTAAAAGCAAAAACTCACATGGAAATGATGGCATTTCCAGCAAAATACTAAAAGCTTGTTCTCAACAGATAAGTAAGATTCTCAGCCACCTGTGGAATAGCTCTCTGGAACAGGGCATTTTCCCTGATAGACTGAAATATGCTATTGTTATACCTTTGCATAAAAAGGGGGATACATCTGATGTCAACAATTACCGTCCAATCTCCCTTCTAACAGCTTTATCCAAAATTTTTGAGAAAGTAATGTATTCAAGAGTAGCTTCACATATCTGTAAAAATGAAGTACTAACAAAATGTCAGTTTGGTTTCCAGAAAGGTTTTTCAACAGAAAATGCCATATATGCTTTCACCAATCAAATTTTGAATGATCTGAATAACCGAACACCAGCCATTGGGATTTTTTGTGATCTCTCAAAGGCTTTTGATTGTGTAAATCATGAAATTCTGCTAGACAAGCTCAAGTATTGTGGCATGAGTGGGACAGTGCACAAATGGTTTAATTCGTACCTAACTGGAAGAGTGCAGAAAGTTGAAATAAGTTGTTCTCATAATATGCAAAGATCAGCACATTCCTCAAACTGGGGAACTATCAAGAATGGTTTTCCACAAGGGTCAGTCTTGGGTCCTTTGTTGTTCTTAATATATATTAATGACTTGCCATTCTATATTCATGAAGAGGCAAAGTTAGTTCTCTTTGCTGATGATACAGGTATAGTAATCACACCTGACAAACAAGAATTAACTGATGAAATTGTCAATACTGTCTTTCAGAAAATTACTAACTGGTTCCTTGTAAATGGACTCTCACTGAATTTTGATAAGGCACAGTACATACAGTTCCGTACAGTGAATGGTATGACGCCAATAATAAATATAGACCTTAATCAGAAGCATATAGCTAAGGTAGAATATTCCAAATTTTTAGGTGTGTCCATTGATGAGCGATTAAATTGGAAGAAACACATTGATGATCTGCTGAAATGTTTGAGTTCAGCTGCTTATGCAATAAGGGCCATTGCAAATTTTGGTGATAATCATCTTAGTAAATTAGCTTACTACGCCTATTTTCACTCATTGCTTTCATATGGCATCATATTTTGGGGTAATTCATCACTGAGGAATAAAGTATTTATTGCACAAAAGCGTGTAATCAGAATAATAGCTGGAGTCCACCCAAGATCACCCTGCAGACATTTATTTAAGGATCTAGGGATATTCACAGTAGCTTCTCAGTATATATACTCTCTTATGAAATTTGTTATTAACAACCAAACCCAATTCAAAAGTAATAGCAGTGTGCATAACTACAGTACTAGGAGAAAGGATGATCTTCACTATTCAAGATTAAATCTAACTTTGGCACAGAAAGGGGTGAATTATACTGGCACTAAAGTCTTTGGTCACTTATCAAATAGTATCAAAAGTCTGACAGATAACCAACAAGTATTTAAGAAGAAATTAAAAGCATTTCTGAATGACAACTCCTTCTACTTCATAGAGGAATTTTTAGATATAAATTAAGAAAAACAAGAAAAAAACAAAAAAAAAATATTTAAAAAAAATAAAAAAATAAAATAAAATAAAAACACAAAAAAATAAAAAGTTATTATACTAACTTAAGTATGTTGTTAAATTAACTTAATTATGTCATGTGTTGGAAAATTTGACTCGTTCCACATCATTACGAAATATCGTATTCATGATCCATGGAACTAGTATTAATCTAATCTAATCTAATCTAATCATAGTGTCAGTTCACTCCGGCAGTACTTCAGACATTAGTCGGGTCCATTCCACGTCGTGTTGCGGCACTTCTCCGTGTTCGCGGGGGCCCTACACGACTTTAGGCGGGTGTATCACTTTCTTTGGCTCTTCAGTGTATGGCGTCCTCAGTTTTGTTAAGTCTCATTTCTGGTACTCCTCGATACCTGAGTCTTTCTTTGATTTCTCTCAGTCCACATTTTCTCGTTTCATCCATCACATCTCGTAATTCTCTCTTCGGCAAGTTTCACTGAGGCTAGCAATACCATCTGGTTGTTGCAATGTTTAGAAGTGGATTACCTATTAAACTAAAGGGGAATACGCTTTGAATTACATAGTTACAGTCCATGACTCAATTTTTGTAACTCGATCCCACTACGAAAAGTTTGTAGAAAATTAACTAGGCAGTGAACCCTTGCTTTATTAGCGCAACGTTTGACAGTAGAGATAGAAAAGAAAAACTGAAGGGAACACCAGCAACTGTACCAAACATCTGGCAATGCATAATAGCATGTTTATGTAACACAGCCTATAGTCATGTGAGCGTGTGGACTCAGTCTGTTGTAATGATGCACAAGTATCTAACTTCAAATAAACACACTTTCCGTAGAACTGCATCTCTGTCGCCTGCATCAGTACAAAGGCCACATTTTCTGCAAAAAAAGGCATACTCAGAAATGTTATGTATAATATTCATAGGGATTAACGTTGTTGTTGAGGTATATTTCAGTATTCTACCAATTGCGGTGGCTTAAATAGAACTTTTCGCAACAAGTAATCGTATCCAAACTGGTGACTGCGAGTTGCCTAATACGTATAAAAATGAAAATGAGTGGCAAATATTGGACTAGACAGAATATGCACGTAACTGTGAAAAGTGAGAAAATCAAAATGACACATTTACAGTAGTGGAACACAATATAAAGACATAAATATTTGTAGGAAAACAGTATTGTCTGTTGGATTAGTTACGCACTATGCATATGCAGTAGTATAATGTCCTGCATACTGACAAAATGCGGTCAAACGGTATCACATTTGACGTCAGTAGTACAGCATATAACAGGACATCAACGATTCGGGTGGCAGAGAGTGGAACTCGTATAAAGGCGGTCCGCTCCTAGCGGTGTTAGTGTGTCCGAACGTCCCTTTCTGTAGATAGGAAACGGACTGCATTTATGACAGTGCATATTGTGTGCATAAACCACGATTGTAATGGAATTTGGAAAATAGTTATCACGTGATGAAAAAAGCAAAAATCAGAGCATAGAAGTAAGTGGGACCCCCTAATCGTCAAATAACCAAGAAGTTGAACCGTTCAAGTTCAGTGATTTATAATTTCATTAGACACAGCGCACGACATGGACAGAACGGGAAAGATGGGCAAAGTGTAAAATTGTCTGAGGCATCGAAATAGTTACTTTCTCAAAAGCAAATGCTACAAGCCGTTATTCTTCTCAGCTTGTTGCTGATTTACAATTGCTAGTAACTGCCAGACGTGTACGACAAATTTTGTCAAATGACGAACATCTTGCATTCAAGAAGTTTAATTTACGTGGTCCGGATGGAGTTCGATATGACTGGCATGATCTGAGAGCCCAACAGCAGGTAAGAACGAGAAGAAATTTTGGTGGTGGATGTGTTATGATTTGGGCAACCTGCTGCAGTCAACGTAAAAATCACGTATTGCTAGGGTAAACACTTGAATGAACTCTTAATACGTACACCGAGTCGCTAGAGACAGAATCAGTTACTTAAGGTAATGCATCTGTGATTTTTTTGCTATAACAAAAAAGTGGTTTGACGATAAAGATATCGGTGTCTTGCCCTAGCCTGCACACAGCTTGGGTCTGAAGCCCGTGGAAAACCTTTGGGGAGTACTTGCAAGAAGTGTTTATTGCAAATGGAAGGCAGTTTGAGGCCGTACGTGAGCTGAAAAGAGCAATACGAGAAAAGTAAGCGACAATTTCACTACAAGAACTACAAACCCTAACTAAATCAACGCCGAAGAGAATTTTTGCTGTCGTTAGGATGAACGGAAGTTCGGAAAAGTACTAACAATACAATAATACAACAGGACAGTAAGTGCCTTTATAACTATTTCCATCCAGGAAATGCAAATGCTTTATTTTTGTTACTTGTATTGTGAAAGACACTACGTGATTCCGTCATGATTGTTTATGTCTTGCATGTACCTACTACTTTCGTAATAAATTAGATACATGTATGGTTCAGACATAGTGTATTACTTGCGTAGGAACCCTGCGTTTATACTGATTTCCAGGACTGTATTATTAGTGCTCAGAAAGCACGTGGCATACGGAATTAGAGAACGTAAGAAAATCAACATACGAATCGGAAAGCAGTAACATACGTTCATAATAGTGAATGTGATTGGCAACATTACCGTTCGGCTTATTTTAGGGGAGACAGAATCTGTACTGAGCCTCGACACATACTCGCCCCACGAAGACCTGATAACCACAAACTCCTGTCCAGAAACTTCGCAATACGACTCAAGAAAATAGTCAATATGGATGATTAACAAAATAGTATTACAAGTGTCCATCTCCTGCACGAAGCCAAGCTATACTTCACGCCCAACGGCCAGTAGCCAGCAAGCAACATCACCTTCCTCAAGACGGCGGAACACAAGATCGCCTATTCAAACTTGCAACCCATAATCCCCAGAAATGCAGGCCGCGCATAGATTGGTCGGTTGACCCGGAATTCCTTCGTGTACACCTCAGACTACTCCCCAGATATTTACTTTGATCTTAAAATATACTAGGTGCAAAATCACATCTTTACAATAAGTCCCCAACGACTAGTACGCAAAAGTAATCGAATTTTAGGAGTGTTGTTGATGTGATCTTCAGTCCAGAGACTGGTTTGTTGTAGCTCCCCATGCTGCTCTATCATGTGCAAGCTTCTTCATCTCCAAGTAACTGCTGCACACTACACCCTTCTGCATCTGCTTAGTGGATTCATCTCTTGGTCTCCCTCTACGCCGGCCGGTGTGGCCGAGCGGTTCTAGGCGCTACAGTCTGGAACCGCGCGACCGCTACGGTCGCAGGTTCGAATCCTGCCTCGGGTATAGATGTGTGTGATATCCTTAGGTTAGTTAGGTTTAAGTGATTCTAAGTTTTAGGGGACTGATGACCTCAGATGTTAAGGCCCATAGTGCTCAATGCCATTTGAACCATTTTTTTCTCCCTCTACGACTTTTACCCTCCACGCAGCCCTCCAGTACTAAACTGGTGATGCCTTGATGCCTCAGAACATGTCCTAACAACCGATCCCTTCTCCTAGTCAAGTTGTGCCAGAAATTCTTCTACTCCCCAATAATTTTAGTGCCTCCTCATTAGTTACGTGATCTACCCATCTAATCTTCAGCATCCTTTTGTAGCATCACATTTCGAAAGCTTCTATTCTCTTCTTGTCTAAACTATTTATTGTCCATGTTTCGCATCCATACATGACTACACTCCACACAAATACATTAACAAAAGACTTCCTGACACTTAAATATATACTCGATGTTAACAAATTTCTTTTCTTCAGTAACGCTTTTCTTGCCATTGTCAGTCTACATTTTATATTATCTCTACTTCGACCATCATCAGTTATTTTACTCCCCAAATATCAAAACTCATCTACTATTTTAAATGTCTTATTTCCTAATATAATTCCCTCAGCATCACCTGATTTAATTCGACTATATTCCATTATCCTCGTTTTGCTTTTGTTGATGTTAATTTTATATCCTCCTTTCAAGACACTGTCCATTCCGTTCAACTGCCCTTCCATGTCCTTTTCTGTCTCTGACAGAATTCAAGTGTTATCAGAAAACCTCAAAGTTTCTTCTCCATGGATTTTAATTCCTACTCCAAATTTTCTTTTGTTTCCTTTACTGCTTGCTCAATATACAGATTGAATAACATACGGGATAGGCTACAACCGCCGGGCCGGCCGAAGTGGCCGTGCGGTTAAAGGCGCTGCAGTCTGGAACCGCAAGACCGCTACGGTCGCAGGTTCGAATCCTGCCTCGGGCATGGATGTCTGTGATGTCCTTAGGTTAGTTAGGTTTAACTAGTTCTAAGTTCTAGGGGACTAATGACCTCAGCAGTTGAGTCCCATAGTGCTCAGAGCCATTTGAACCATTTTGAACAACCGCCGGCCGCGGTGGCCGTTCGTTTCTAGGCGCTCCAGTCCGGAGCCGCGCTGCTGCTACGGTTGCAGGTTCGAATCCTGCCTCGGGCATGGATGTGTGTGATGTCCTTAGGTTAGTTAGGTTTAAGTAGTTCTAAGTTCTAGGGGACTGATGACCGCAGCAGTTGAGTCCCATAGTGCTCAGAGCCATTTGAACCAGCCATAGGCTACAACCGTGTCTCACTCCCTTCCCAACCGCTGCTTCCCTTTCATGTCGCTTGACTCTTATAACTGCGATCTGATTTCTGTACAAATTGTAAGTAGCCTTTCGCTCCCTATATTTCACCCAGGCCACCTTCAGAATTTGCAAGAGAGTATTCCGGTCAACACTGTCAAAAGCTTTATCTAAGTCCACAAATGCTAGAAACGTAGGTTTGCCGTTCATTAATCTTTCTTCTAAGCTAAGTCGTAGGGTCAGTACTGCCTCACGTTTTCCAACATTTCTGCGGAATCCGAACTGATCTTACCCAAGGTCTGCTTCTACCAGTTTTTCCATTCGTCTGTAAAGAATTCGTGTCAGTATTTTGCAGCCATGACTTATTAAGCTAATAGTTCGGTAATTTTCACACCTTTAAAAGTAGCAAGTTAAATATTGAAAGTTGTAATGTAACAACCAACGTTCACGCTCTTGGGGTGAAGCCACTTGAGTACCCATCTCATCTGCTTTGCTTTTCTGGCGCCCAAGACACCTTAAATTTTTTCCTGAACTATGAAAATGACTATACGACAGTGTACATAGTACCAAGTGAATGCATAGTAATTTCAAATTCATTAATAAGTTTAGCCCCATTCAATTTCATAGCTCATTACACACTATTACTAATACAGTTGCATTGTTCTGATAGCCGGCCGAAGTGGCCTTGCGGTTAAAGGCGCTGCAGTCTGGAACCGCAAGACCGCTACGGTCGCAGGTTCGAATCCTGCCTCGGGCATGGATGTTTGTGATGTCCTTAGGTTAGTTAGGTTTAACTAGTTCTAAGTTCTAGGGGACTAATGACCTCAGCAGTTGAGTCCCATAGTGCTCAGAGCCATTTGAACCATTGGTCTGATTAGTTAACACAGAAACTATGTTAATTATTAAATATTGAAAAGGTTCATACATTAATACCTTACACATTTAGTGAGTGTTAGGAAACGCGCTGTGTCGTCCGACCGAGACACTGCTGGAGAAAAAGCACCACATGCGCAAAGATGCGAGATGGTGCCAATGTCATAGAGACTCGCCACTTGTTTGAGTTCTACCAGCGCTACAGGCGGCACTGAGGATGAAAATATCGACTTAGCTTCGGCTGATTGCCGGCCGAGTACAATCCGCCAGTGACCGTACGACAACGGACAGAATCCACGCGGAAGATAGCAGAGCAGCTTGCGCCCACTTGGTTATAGATCATCGTCGAGGACGGACTTAGAAACGGAAAGTCAATTAGTCAACTCGGAAATGAAGAGATAGTTGTTGTAAAGTGCATTTGCTGTATACTGTAAATATTCGCCCCGATTATTTGCACTTACCCATTCAGGGCCTTTTTTGTGTTATCTTACATGCAGTGTTGCAAACTTCATTATTCAACAAGTCACAAAGATAAGTAAGCCTTTTCATTTGTTGGAGTGTTGTAGAACCTCCATTTCCCTATCCTCTTACCTGACCCTGGGGTATAGCTGTGTAATAGTGGCAGAGAGAAAATGTCTTAGCGGTGTACTGCACCAGAAGCCGTTTCACGAACTCACAAAGTCGGCCTACCATAACAAAAGCGGCAACTCGGCCTCCATAGGAGTAGGAATGAGGTCTTTACAGTACTGACGACGAGGGTTTACAAAAAAAAAACTTACATAAAAAAGTCTTTCTTCAACGCTTATCAATTGGATGTACATATCTCCAACTTTTCCGTAACATATCCAAAAATTGTCTGAAAGTAATTATCTTCCGAATTAATTAACATGAAAGCTTTAGACAATTGTCAACTTCATTTAAAAGTTATGTCAAAACTACTGTTACATTCAATACTTTGCATTATAATTTTGTTGATATATTTTTTAAGTTTCATTTGACGTGCAGAATTTGTTAATTAACTCACTAATTAGAAAGTTCAGTAATTTGTGCGTCTTAAATTATTTTATTTAAGATGGCTGTCGTCAACATATTGTTCACAGGCGAACTGTATATAGATCTTGCACAGTTGATGTTAGTCGGTCTGTGGCAGAGAGTAAAGTGAGCAACACCTACGTTTCCTGTCTAGAGCAGTTAGCTATAGACCGATAGCTAATATTTGGAAATATCAGCACATACTGCATACAGTTCGTTTTCTTTACTCTTTGGTTTAATTCATGACTTCTGTGACAGTAATTACTCATTGATTCCGAATGAGAACTTAATAGCGGAAGACAGTGATTATTGACTCCTATGAACAATGATTGGTTAGCGGAGCAGTGTTGACGGATATGCTGCTTATTTTTGTGCACTGTCTTAATTTTTTCGAGTTCCTTACATGTGTATAGGACAGTGATATCGTGAACTGATATGTTAAATTCTTGCCATATATGAACCATTTTGAACCACTGGACTATGATCTGTGATGAGTGCACTAGGACACTTTAACAATCAAAGAATAGTGTAGTAGGGAAAGCCGACCACAGTATTGCTATAGACTACCAGTTTCAGTAGAACTAACATTTTTCAGCTAGTTTTGGAGCCAGCGCAGCCACCGAGAACAGAATAGGCATCTGCGGAAGAAGCAGGTTTGTTTCACTCTCGACACCCTCTTATAAGAAAGAAACTGCAGAGGCTGCGCGCTGGTAGCCTAAACAATGGTAACTATCTGTACACGAGCGCCCTCGTTCCTGGCATGCCACAGCGGCACGCTTGCGCGTGACAGAGACATGTGTGCGCCTTACCAGACAATGGACGTTGAAGACGACGTTATCTGTCGCCAGGACACCCGCTGCGCTCCTGGCGAGGTCGGCGCTCACCAGATTACGCACTAATTGTGGCAATTCCTCACCGTCAACTCTGCCGACGCCATGCACAGATACGGCACCCTGCGATATTTCCTGCAGGGAAAGTCATCGCACCACCTCAGTTCAAGTTTAGCGTAACGTGAGGCACGCACAGGGGCCAGACAAAAGTGAACACCTATACTTACTTGGGAATGGTTTATTAATAAGGGATTGGATACCCATTTGCCCGTAATACTGCTGCGGTTCTTCTTGCAATACTGGCATATAATGGTTGTATAGCCTAGAGTGGAATGCTATGCCACTCTTCGTTCAGAACCTCTTCAAACTCCTGTAGTGACGAGGGAGACGGAAATCTGCTCAGGAGTCTGCGCTCCACTACCGCCCAAAAGGGTTCGATAATGTTAAAGTCCGGGGACTGTGCTGTCCAGGGAAGACGCTGCAGTTATTTGCTTGCCCTTCGTAATACGATTGTACCGTTCTGGCTGTGTGAATTGGTGCACTATCGTCTTGAAATAAGGCATTATTGTTGGGGAACAACAGTTGAATCATGGGGTGCACCTGATCACCTAAAATGTTCATATAATCGTTGACTGTAACACGGCCTTTGAGAGTAACGATGGGACCAGCAGAGTACCATGATATGGCTGCCCACACAATCACACTTCCGCCTCCATGCTTAACCGTTGGAATCAAACAATCAGAATTGTAGATTTCTTTTGGCGTTCTCCAGATGTAAACCCAGCTCGATGTTGGAAATAACAAAAACATTGAGTCGTCGGACCATATGACGTGTCCAGGGTTGATGCTCCTGACGCCATGTGTTACACTTCTTTGCGCTGATTGTCGTTCAAATGGTTCAAATGGCTCTGAGCACTATGGGACTTAACATTTGAGGTCATCAGTCCCCTAGAACGTAGAACTACTTAAACCTAACTAACCGAAGGACATCACACACATCCATGCCAGAGGCAGGATTCGAACCTGCCACCGTAGCGGACGCGCGGTTCCAGACTGAAGCGCCTAGAACCACTCGGCCACGCAGGCCAGCGCTGGTTGTCGTCACTAATGGTTTCGGTGTTGCAGCTTTTCCATGAATATTCGCTTTATGGACTTCTGGGCGGACAGTATCGATAGATAAAGGGTCTCGAAGATGGCCTTTGACTCTGCAGTCACTTTAGCCGCCGTAGTTTTGTGTTGTTTTCACACAATTCTTGTTAGCGTAAGATGATCTCTGTCATTTAGTTTTGAGACCAAACTGCAATCAGCCGAAGCCTTTTCCAATTCTTTGCGTGGCTTTACAGCTCAAAATGTAGGTAGCGCTGCACAGATTCCTAGATTTCTCTGCTGTTTACCGCATTATGTGATTATACTTGACGTTCTTGTGTAAACAGGTCTTGGGCCAGGGTTTCTCAAACTGCGCTCCACGGAACACTGGTATTTCACGGGAAGTGAATAAATTCTCCATGAAAAACTGGTGGCTTTTTTTCGACAGTTTGACTATTACGTTTACGCAATGATGTCTTTCCATGTTTCGTGTGGGTTGTCATGACTGTTGAAACAGTTCCTCTTGAAACATTCGCCGGCCGGAGTGGCCGTGCGGTTAAAGGCGCTGCAGTCTGGAACCGCAAGACCGCTACGGTCGCAGGTTCGAATCCTGCCTCGGGCATGGATGTTTGTGATGTCCTTAGGTTAGTTAGGTTTAACTAGTTCTAAGTTCTAGGGGACTAATGACCTCAGCAGTTGAGTCCCATAGTGCTCAGAGCCATTTGAACCATCTCTTGGTTACTGTTGTTCCAGCTAATCGGCCCCAAATGTGCCCTGTTTGGAACTCTGTTAGGTCCTTCATTGCACGTCGATATCGGCCTCTGAATGCAAATACGAAGTGTGCACTACTCATAAACAACCTGCACTGATGCGTAGTCCGTACTGAACATGCACAGTCCAGCGCGACACATGCCTTATCTGCGTTGTTGACCGTAAACACAACCCTCTCATTACTACCACTGTACACATTATTTTGCCTGTCCCCTATGTGAGTTATATAGGGAGCGCCACAAGAGTCGCGCATATCGCACCGTCGTATACACAAGCCAACCAGAGGAAACTGCGGCCCAGATTCTGCGGACGAAGCCACGCTTTCCGTCGGTCCGGTTGGTTCAGGCAACGTGTGGAGGTCATTCGTTAAAATATCAACTGCCTCGTTATTCAGCTTGCGTAAGTTGTGAGTTACAAGTCTGTTGCAGAGACATTCTGATCCGGATTGTCGATTGCTTAATGTTAATGTACTAGTTGAATGAAGATATGTCTGGCAGCCTATACTTTGGAGACAGTGTGTACACCTCAATCAAAGGCCTGAACGTGCTGTGTCCCGTGTTTTTGAGATCTATTAAACTGTGGAAAAAGCAATCTGGGTCGTCTCGCCGCTTCAATATTTTGCTACGGCTGATTAGTGTGTCAGCTTGCTTATAGATGTTTGACGTTTGCAGTGAGGTTACTTTTTGATGGCCGTTCTTAAGCACCGAGCTTGGAGAAATTTTCAGGTCTTTAAATGCGCCTTCGTTCCTCTTCATAGTTAACTTCCATTATTCAGAGCGGTAAATTGTGTCCCATGCAAGGGGGGCAGCATCGATTTCTCTCTCATTCATACGAATAATAGCCTTACTAGCTACATTTCGTGTCCGATAATTTAAATGTGTTCAAGATTTTCTAATGTATCTGGACTGTCCCTTGGTTCAATTTTCACATATAGTGGCCCAGTATAGCACGTGGTCCATCACAGGACAAATGTAATATTTCATTTGTTACTGCTTTTGAAATGAATTTCAGTACTCACGACTTTTACAAAAATATCTACGATTTATTTTTTTGTGAACCCTCCTCGCCTCTTTTGTGAAGGCTTCGTCGTTACTGCTGTGCAGACCGAGTTGCCACTGTTGTTACAGTAGGGCGAATTTATGAGTTTGTGAAACTGCTTCTGGTGCACTACACCGCTAAGACAACTTTCTCCCTGCCACTATTACACAGCTATGCCTCAGGATCAGGTAACAGGACAGGAGAACGAAGGCTCTACAACACTCCAACAAATTAGTAACAAAGTCACACAAATGAGTTAAAAAGGTTTACCCATCTTTGTGACCTGATTAATAATAAAGGCTGCAACACTGCATATGACAAAAAACGCCCTGAACCGTCAATTAGGGCGGTTCACAAACAACAACTCCAGTACACATGTTATTCCAAAAACGTTATCGTGGAAGTAGGGGCGATGAGGTACCGGTGAAATAACACACACTGCTAAGGTTATCTTTCTATTTTAAAAGGCTTTCTCAATAATAAATTTTTAAGTCTGGCATTTCAAAAAAACAATTTCAAAAACAATTTCGAATAGCTGACAAATTTTCTTTATGAAAAGGAGATTGCCAAGTATGACGTTAACAACTTCCCAATAGTAATATTTTAACTTGACACACACACACACACACACACACACACACACACACACACACACACACACGCACACATATATATATATATATATATATATATATATATATATATATATGAGACAACAATTAGAAAAAAACTCTTTTAAATAGCTGGCGAATTTTCTCTATGTAAAGGATATTGCAAGGTGTGACGTTAACAATTTCCCAATAATAAGATTTTGAACTTCTTATATATATATAAGAGAACAATTCCTTCAAAAAACACCTTTAAGTAGCTAGTTTGTACTAAAGCTAAAATAGTTGTCTCTTGCCGGTTAAATAACTTATATTACACCTGTCAGTTGTTACAAGATAAATGTGAATAAGCCAGCACACAAACCTTCACATTAAATGCAGTTCACAAAAAAAATTTTCCTTAGCTCGGTGAGGTAGTGACACGTGTAAAGGGGCCCAAATCACAATAGGCGGAATTGTTATTGGTGGTCAACAGGGCCACAACAGATCAGCCCCAATACTTCCATAACAAGCCACCACCTCCCCGAGTAACTCAAAACCAGGAGATGTGGCAAGGGCGGTGCCTGCACAGACTCCGAACCACAGAGACCCGCGACACCGACCCTAAATCACCCAATCGAGGCCCGACCATGAAGCAACTACCACATTCCCGCGGACAGGCAAACGAAAACTGTGGTGGGAAGACCCCAACAAAACCACTGGTGAAGAAACTCATACACTTCACTAGAACTTGAAAAGCCCGTTTATATAACTAACTCTGTTACATGAAAACAGCACTCAACTTCTCACACTCCACCCCAGCGCCGGGAACACGTCGCACTTACAAATGCTCGTGAGAGCCAACCGCTGCCAGTGGTTTCAACGGCCGATAAGAAGACATACGGTCGCACACGCTGATCTCCTGCACCACGGCTTCTAAGCTTCGTAAGCCACGTACAACCGGGCAAGGCAGACTTAGCCCCTGACAGTCAAGAGGTCGGCCAAAGCACGTGGCGAGCAGTTGACGACCCCCAACAGCAGGGCCCCGCTCGCGCCACCACCTCTCTCGGTCACCGCCCAGTACGTACTCCACGGTCGTCACGCCACCGTACATTTGCTCCACCACCCGCCAGAGGGCGGTAGCGATCCAAACAGCGCGCCAAACCGAAAGCGCCACCGCAAACACTAGACGCGAAGAGAAAGCACTCTGCCTGGCGCGCTTTTCGAAGAGCCGGACACAACTACGGCTCAGGCCCTCAATGGCTAAGTGCAAATAATCGTGGGTAAACTTCACAGTACATAGAAAATGCAATTTACAACAACAATCTTTTCACTTCTGAGCGTTCACTGACGTTCCCTGTCTAAGTCAGCCCTGGACGATGCTCTATAATCGAGTGGGCTGCTCTTCTGTCTTCCGAGTAGGCTTCTGTCCTTTTTCGTTCGGTCATTGGCGGATTTTACTCGGCCGCCAATTGGCCGAGGCGAAGTCGATATCTTGACCCACAGCGCCGCCCGTGGCGCTGGTGGAACTCGGTCAAGTGGCGAGTCTCTACGGCACTGGCACCAGCTCGCATCTTTGCGTCTGTGGCGCTTGTTTCCTGGCTGTGTCTTGTTCGGACGACACAATATTTTTTCCTTCCCCAGTCACTTAATTAAATCTATACTGATTACATGCATGCCTTTCTATTTATTCTCGAATTTGTATTGGATCTGAGAAATAACTTTATTGTGAAAGCTGCCTCCAGCAGAAATGTTAGTCAGCGCGAGACCAAACTGCAATCAGCCGAAGCCTTTTCCAATTCTTTGCGTGGCTTTACTGCTCAAAATGTAGGTAGCGCTGCACAGATTCCTAGATTTCTCTGCTGTTTACCGCATTATGTGATTATACTTGATGTTCTTGTGTAAACAGGTCTCGGGCCAGGGTTTCTCAAACTGCGCTCCACGGAACACTAGCATTCCACGAGAAGTGAATAAATGCTCCACGAAAAACTGGTGGCTTTTTTTCGGCAGTTTGACAATATTAACTAGTTTTTTAAAATTTCATTATTATTTCTGTGTTATTAGTTGTCAGTTTTAAATACGATTTCAGG
Organism: Schistocerca americana; assembly: GCF_021461395.2. NCBI lineage: Eukaryota > Metazoa > Arthropoda > Insecta > Orthoptera > Acrididae > Schistocerca > Schistocerca americana. Next base: position 806,956,110 of record NC_060120.1, on the reverse strand, counting down.
GGCAAATTTAAATTACGCAAAATACTGTCATTGAAGCTACTATCCTTACAGATCCAACAGAAGGAGAGGTTCCTCGTATTCCGTATACACATGCTCCCAACTGATTTACTCATTCATTTTAAACGACTTAAATTCCCATCAAGGTTTCATTGGAAATAACAACAAACAAGGCTCGAGGTCAGAGAGTGGGAGTGAATAGATGTACAGAGAGAGACGGGGAGGAAAGGGACAAAGAGAGTGGGGAGGAGGAGGTGGATGTAGTTAGGAGAGAGGAGAAGATCGACAGAGAGAGAGAGAGAGAGAGAGAGAGAGGGAGGGAGGACGGGGTGGTCGGAGGGGGGGGGGAGGAGATTAGCACTTACATCCGATTTCCATTCCAATTTAGCACTTGCGAAACATTGCCGGGTTCACAAGTCACTGACGGCAAGTTAACCTTCAAAATAAACAAGATGTTTCATAAAAGTACCAGGATTCACAACGTGTTGCATCAGAGGAAAAGTTTCCGAAACCCTGTGTTAAGACTACGAGACTGAGGCTCAAATCCTCATATCACTTGCTCTACTTATAAATGAGATCAATTATATGCCCACCAAAACCAAATATGAAACTACGAAAAATAATTCTTATTTAAAATTTACTCATATTACATCCAGGCTGCCATTTCTTCCCGTTGCGCAACATAAGCATCCCGTACGCTTGAATACGCTTATGAAACCATGGCGAGATGGCGTTATAGATTATTTCGTGGATCAAAATTTAATACAGTGGGGGCATTTTATACAAGTCACATCGGGGTATTCATGCTACATTTCAGCACACGTTTTATCATACGGTATATGAAGACTACCGCTGCTGTAAGTTAGCAACGAGGCAAGATTGGTATCGTACCCATTCCACAAACGGCAGATGGTCATCAAGCGTGGGAATGGTGGTGTGCGTAGAACGATTGACGTGCTGGAGAGTATGGAGAGAGCGGTGATTCACCTACCAGCCTTGGTGCCAAGTTCTTTACATGCCTCCAGCTATACAGAAGACGTTATCCACAATGATGGCTTTTAAAATCTGAATCCAAGCTCAAACTCTGACGAAAGATTTCAGTTTATATTGTAAATGAGTGACTGGCTGAAGCACCCAATAACCAGCGCGCCGTGAGCTGGCAGGTGCAAAACTGTAAGCTAACTCACTAGGCAGCCCAGCCTTCATATTCACCATGGCGACATGTTATTCTTACGTGTGACTATTTCAGATTATCAAAAGTGAATTAAATTTAAAACCAGCCTCGAAAAAACGTATATGAGCTCAGTTTATGGCAAACTTTCAGGCAGTTCGTATGTATCTTTCACATCAGCGACATGTTCGTAGTACGAGAGGATATTTGGTCTAATTGAAATTAAGTTACTTTAAGCCAGCCTCGAAAAACGTTTGTGACCCAGTCTTCGACTAGTATTCTGATAAGCAATATGCGTGTGCCGAGTAAGTCTTTTAAGTTTGCAGAAAAAAAACTCCGCCTGAACAGGTCATGAAGGCCCAGCTGTACCGATCGGCCGCCGAGTCATTCTCACCCCACAGGCGTCACTGGATGCAGATATGGAGGGGCATGTGATCAGCACACCGCTCTCTCGGCCGTAAATCAGTTTACGAGACCGAAGCCGCTACTTCTCAATCAAGTAGCTCCTCAGTTTGCCTCGCGAGGACTGAGTGCACCCGGATTGCCAACAGCGCTCGGCAGACCGGATGGTCACCCATCCAAGTGCTAGCCCAGCCCGACAGTGCTTAACTTTGATGATATGACGGAAACCGGTGTTACCACTGCTGGAAGGTGGTTGGCTTCTTAATTTTGCAGAAAAGTGAATTAACCTTGGAATTGTCTCATACAGCGTTTGTATACGATAATGTACAGTCACTGGAAACTTGTGGAGGTAAAAGTAAACATATACGGTGTCGATAAGCGACAATTAGAATCGCAGTATGCACGCAGTAATGGCCATCAAGTGCTTTCTTATTATAACGATTAATTTTCACGGTGTGAAGATGCAGGAAGATGGAGAGCAATAAAGTCACATGTTCTTTTATTTTGAGACTCACGTCCCACTCTATTGTCCATTGTTTGTGCTCGCATGCTAAGGCCTGCGGCCGGAGGAGAACAAAGTCAATGGGGATATCGAGACACCTTCAAAAGAGATAAAGTCAGCAACCCCCCCTCACCCCCCCACCCCCTTTTCTGTCCAGACACAGAAGGAAGAAACTTTCTTTAGCTCTTCATTGCGAGTCCATGAACGCAGCTCTCAAAACACAGCAATTCTCAGCAAACCACTTGCTATGTGCGGCGCAGTTACGTGTCGTGACAGCAATATTATCTCATCCTCATCAGTTAATTAGTTAGGAAGCGGTTGGAACCGCTGCGACATCTCATGCATTTTGTTCAATCACATTTAGGGGTATCTTTGTTGACACTTATTAAAAGTATATACTTATATGGATATGGTGTCTGTTCTTTAGGACATGTATGTCATTGTTCATCTATTACCGTGTACTCACCCGGCCAGAAGACCTGTTGTTCCTGACTTCACAATTTACTAACATCAACTTTCTGCGTGCGGTTGTCCGAAAGAACAGACACAATTTTGATCTCATCCGCCTGAGTAGTCACCTCCAGGAAAGCAGAATAGGGAACTATTTCGATTCGGTAATTTTTTACCCAAGAGAATGCCATCGTCTGTTAATCATACAATAAAGCTGGATCCTCTCGAAAAATATAACAGCTTGTTTTCCTTGCGTTGAGCCGTTTGTAGTACCAGCACACCAAGGTCTGATCAGATGATCATACGCTCCAGACTACTGCCCCTGCAACTACTAAAACGGCTGCTGCATCTCTTCAAGAACGATTTGTTTGCCTGGCAGCATATATAATATAAAAATTGACGAGGTCTTTATTACTGATTGTTTCTCCTAGGCGTATGTTGCATACAGGTTATATATGTACTCTGCTAATGCCAGTCTTTTACAATAATTTTTAGACTGTGTTGAACTTAAGGGGACCACACCCTGCCTATCTAACCCATGTTAATTTAGGCAAGTATTTGACCCATTTCTGAAAAAAAACTGTTTGATGCAAGACCTTAATATTTTTACTGTATGTTACATGATGCTAATAAAGTAAACTGTACTAAAATCTACTTTATCCATTTCATCGTTTTTAAGAAATACTTTTTTAAAGTTATTAACAAAAAATATTAAGTTTTTTCTGCAGAAAATATTTTTTCTGAACTTCCTAATTGGGTAATATTAATGAATGTAGTACCAGAGGTGGCTTTTTATGTTATACAGAGTCTCTGAAAATTTCATACATTTATCTATGATAGTTTCTGATATAATGGGGCATATGTACTGAAAACTTTAGTTTGCGTGAAATTGACTTTAAAGAAAAAACTTTTGAAATTTGTTACTTACAGTTAATTAAAACTGTCCAGCTGCATATGATGGCCCTTCTTTGGCCTCTAGCAGCTCTTGCAGCTTCTTTTTCACCTTCCTGGATTTTTGACTTCCTTTCGCGGCCATATTAGATGCAGACCTGTCTGCATCGGCTATCCTCATTTTACCGCAGTGTTGCAGTCCAGTGATCGTATTTTCACCAGGATTAATTCACAGCTTTTTCAGTACCCAACACTTTCCAGTATTACCAGAATTGAATGTAATATGAGCATCATGAACTCCTAATTTCATTTTATGCATGTCTACAAATACAGTTTTAGTAAGGCAGTTCCAAATTATGCTGCTGAAACATTCATTTGGGTTCTGTGTCAGCCCATGCAGACATTTCCTTAGAAAGTCAGGATGGACCAAGTCTCTGAAAATAGGTTTAATTGCGTAATAACAGCAGCAGGAAGAGAATGCTGGTGAGAATAAAATTCTGCAGTTGCCTGAGTCCTATTGTATTTGCACCACGAATTTTCTACTGATGGACCCAATCCACGACATGGCTTATCATCCGTAGAGGACTTATGGAAGAATATGGCCCAAACATCTCTCTTCATTGCCTCCAGATTTTCTTTATTTCTCGTAATTGCCTGCCCATAGTATACCTGCAAGTTTTCTATAACAGCTACTCGCAATCACACTTGAACAAAGCCAACCGCGTGTTTGAAAGCATGTTGTTTACAAACAGCAGAAACAAAAGAATACCGACCGTTGCATTCCAAGGATAGCACTTCGGAGTGAAAAAAAAATTCCTAACGTGCAATGTATGGAATATAAAGATCTAAAACATATGCAGAAAATGGATGACAGAAAAGTGGGCATGGCACATAAACACACGTGGTGCTCGAAAAAAATTTTTTTCAGCAAAATCCTTTTCAGAGTACTTAAATAAAACCTTACTCTATCGAAATATGATGAAAACCGAAAATCTATTTTTTCGACCTGAACCACGGTGTGGTCCCCTTAAGATTCTCTTGGCATATGAAATGTTCAATAAACTTACGTAAACGCAGGAATTCGCATTTCTGCCTTGAAAATAACGTTTTGCTCAATTGTCGAAATGCTGGCGGTTGTCGAAGTCATCACCCGACTGCATTCCTGTACATTGCTTGCAAATTTTTAAGATTTTATGTTCTTTTCGTTTTACTTTTATTACTGAAACTAATCAATATTCTCTACGAAACGGCGTAGTAATAGTTGATGTGAAAAAATATATTCCTATACAGACAGTTCTTTTATTGTGAGAGGGCGCGCAGAAAAGTAATGACTCCGAATTTTTTACCTGGAAACTCATAAGGACTTTTATACGAGAAAAACGTTACTAACAGTCTACATCTTTATTCTCCATGTCTACGCGTTTATTTCTCAACTTAGTCACTGGCGACTCACATGTTTCTCCCGACGAGAGACCAGTTTGTCGACACCGTCACTGTGAAATGTTTGACCTCGTTGACGCAGGTACAACCTTACATGTGCTTCCACCGCTCCATCGCTATCTATGTGAAGTCCTCTAAGGTGTTCTTCAGTTGCTGGAAATAGATGAAAATTGGATGGGGCCAAGTTGGGACGCTATGGATGTTGATGAATGGCAGTGAACCCGAGGCGTCGGATTGTTGAAGATGTCGCAGCGCTCGTTTGTGGTCTGACATTGTCATGCTGAAGTAGACAATTAGGAACGCGATTACGGCACGCTATTTCCACGCACCGACGATGTTACGTTACAGACCGTCGTGTTACACGCTACAATTCGGAGCCTCTAGCAGCAGAGGGCTGTATATATGTAGACATGAAGACTAAAGACGCAGAACGTTAATAACGTTTGTTTCGTTTAAATAGTTTTAAGAGTTTTCACATAACTGCATCATAATCAAAACCTACAGTCTTTTAAAATCTTTACGCCAGCCACAAAACGCCGATTTGTTTCGCCTGAGCCTTTGGCGTATTGCGTTCTCAGCGAATCATACCCCCTTCAATAGATGTCGGTAATTCCAGTCACACTACCTCATAGAAAACCACAGCTTCCGTTTCGCAAAGGACTTATAGTTGAGATCCTATATCCTAATCGTTTACTGCTACTCAACTCCACGATTTTCTGCCTCTGCGGTCAGGTAATGTTAAACGTAATAAAAAAATCTAATAAAAAAGAAAACTGAGGCAAACCTAAGAGAAGACCAATTTGGTTTCAGATCCAGAAAAGGAACTAGAGAGGCAATACTAGCTCTGAGGATGGTATTAGAAAGACGAATTGGAGTTAATAGGAATATCTGCTTGACCTTTATAGATTTACAAAAAGCATTTGACATAGTTAATTGGCAATTGTTATTGCGAACAATGAAGGAAATAAATCTTGATTGGAGGGACAGAAGATTAATCTGGAACCTGTATAAAAGGAAGGAAGCAGAGATAGAAGTGAATGGTGTGAAGAAGAAAGCAAAAATAAGGAGGGGAGTAAGGTAAGGATGCCCATTATCACCATATTTGTTCAACTTATTTATTGAAAAATCCACTGAAAAATTGAAAAGAATAACCAAAGGAATTAAAACTAACGGGGAACGAATACACTATATCCGTTTTGCAGATGATATAATAGTACTTGCTGACTCAGTAAAGGAATTTGCCAAACTCCTAAGAGAATTTAATCTAAAAATAAATAAGAAGAAAACAAAAGCTATGGTAGTAGGGAAGGCAAAAGAAAATGGTAAAGTTAATATTAAACTAGAAGATGGGGAGCACAGTCACTGACGACAATAAATGTATCACAGATATAAAGAGAGGAATAGCCCTGGCAAAGCAAGCGTTCCAAAATAAAAGGAGTTTACTAACAGACAATCATATAAGCCTAGAAAGTAAGAAAAAGTTTTCCAAAACTTTTGTCTGGAGTGTCTTAACATACAGATGTGTACCGTGAACTCTGTGAAAGGCAGAGAAAAAGAGACTGGAAGCTGTGGAAATGTGGATATGGAGAAGAATTACGAAAACAAGCTGGGTAGATAGAAAAAGTAATGAACAGGTCTTAAGAGAATTGAATGAGAACAGAACCCTGTCAAATGATATAGGAAGAAGAAAATCAAAAATGATAGGGTACATAATGAGACACAACCAGTTCCTAAATAATGCATTTGAAGGAAACGTTTTAGGGAAAAAACCAACAGGCAGGCCAAGAGCAACGTATTTTAATAGCATCAAAGAAGATATGGGGATAAAATCGTATGAAGAATTGAAGAGGATGACAATGGAGAGAGGGACGTGGCTAAATCGACAAGGCATATCGAATGGGTCAAATGGCTCTGAGCACTATGGGACTTAACTTCTAAGGTCATCAGTCCCGTAGGACTTAGAACTACTTAAACCTAACTAACCTAAGGACATCAGACACATCATGCCCGAGGCCGATTCGAACCTGCGAGCGTAGCGGTCGCGCGGTTCGAGACTGAAGCGCCAAGGACCGCTTGGGCACACCTGCCCGCGACGACAAGGCGTAGCCTTTAGTTTATGATGATGATGAGGTCACGTAGGTCGCGTCAGTTGCCAGAAAGGCAGCATCAGATCGAGAGGCATGTCATCCAGCGTGTTTCAGCCTGGGATCGTGCCACTCGATCGCTGGGAAAACACGGACCACTCTTGCTCGGCACTCCCCGCTCGCCGGCCAGCTGTGTTTGGCCTGTGCCTTGGAGTGCCTGACCAGGGTCTGCTGCCCGCCGCCTAATGTGTTTGCGAACTCGTCGTAAAGCAGGCGCCGCCTTTTCGCCAAACTCAGCTGGACTAAATGGGCCTCCAGGGCTGCTTCTATGCATTCCAATGCTGAGGCCTTAGCTGGAAAGTTTCGAGTACCGTCTAGCTGAATATTTGAGCTGTTTTCTCAGACAGTACTTCATTATAAATAACTGCAGTTGTGAGGTTACTATGCACATTGTACGCCACGTCATTAATATACAACATGAACAGCAAGGGACCCAAACCACACGCCTGTAGTTACTACGCATTCAAGATAAAATGTTGAGTCTTCCCTAAGAAGAAATCCCGGACCCTGCGACACATTTCATTTGGTGCCATTACGATCGTACTCTCGACAGTAAACGTTGGTGTAGAGACATCAGCAGTTGAACTTCATCCCAGAAAGTGATGGGGTGCTTCCATTCTTGGACATTGTGGTTTACAAAAAAGCAGAAGGTACTGTCGGACATAGTGTTCAGCGAAAGCGGGAACACACTGACCGGTATCTGACTGCTAAGAGTTTCCATCCACCATACCAACGCACTGGCGTCCTTAGAACTCCGGTATGCAGGGCATATGCCATTTCCGACGCGGTGACTTTGACCCAAGAACATGCACATTTGATGTGTGTGTTTAAGGAAAACGGATACTCTGAGAGGCAGAATCGTCGGGCCGTGAATTTTGCACCATCTCCGGAGGTGCATGAAGAGGAGTATAGATCTTTGGTCTTTATTCCTTATGCTAGTGGCATATCGTTTAAGATTGGAAGAATTTTAAGGAGTGTGTTCAGTCCACCTTAGGGTACTATTCGGCTTTGTGAAAGACGATTTAGGTTCAAATGGCTCTGAGCACTATGCGACTTAACTTCTGAGGTCATCAGTCGCCTAGGACTTAGAACTAATTAAACCTAACTAACCTAAGGACATCACACACATCCACGCCCGAGGAAGGATTCGAACCTGCGACCGTAGCGGTCGCTCGGTTCCAGACTGTAGCGCCTAGAACCGGACGTCCACTCCGGCCGGCGACGATTTAGGGCCTAAGAGGCCTGGTAGATATAAAATTCCGTTTCAGTGTGGGAAGGCCTACATAGACCGTTCGATTCGCACCGTTCAGGACATGTGCGTAGAACTTTGCCGTCATACGAGGCTACAACAGCCGGAAAAATCGGTGGTAGCGGAACATTTCTTAATAAGGGACGTGGGATGAAGTTTAATGAAACTTTGATAGTGGACAACACTTCCGGTTTGTGGAACAGTGTTTATAAAGAGGCAACTGAAATTAGGTTGGCAGGTAATTTGAATAACAGGGACAATGGGTTTCCTCTTAGCAGGACATGGAACCCTGTACTATCCCATATCAAAGCAGAACGTTCTTCGGTGCGGCCAGTCCAAGTATTCGAAAATAGTTTCTGAGTGCGATATATCGTTGCCGCCGGTGTTCTACTAAGGACGGCGTCACCTGCCCAATCTTGGAGGGCAACAACTGTGGTGGGCGATGCATGCGCCGTGTACGGTGAGGAGGCCCATATATGATGCCGATTTGCAGCCTTAGTAGCGTCAGTCCTCTGCGGGACTCGGCAGCAGCAACACGAGCAGCAGCGGCAGCAGCTACAGCAACAGCAGAAGATCCTGAAGATGGCTAACAGTTGGAGCACCGAAATATTGAATCGAGTTGGTTTTAGGATCCAGCAGCAAAACCGAAGAGATTTTCAGGACTGATTATGCCGGGAGAGCCTACGAACTCACGTTATTAAGCTTCGTTTTTGGTTCGAGAGATCGACGAAATACTCGTATCACAGTTAAAAGTGATCTAACTCAGCCACAAATTCTGTTAATTGAGGCGATGCATTTAGCATCAGCACGGGCTGAAAAGTTGTATGGTTCCATAGATACGCGCCAGCCATTACTCTAGCAGGAATGACATACCCATATCTGTCATCCAAGTACATTTCTGCTTAGTGTCGACCCGGGTTAAAGCGATTGTTACCGCCAGGGGTGAACTAAAATTCGCACCTTCTAAATTCCCAAACTGCCTTCAAATTTAACCATGTATTTTTCCTGCTATATACAACGTATGCGCAAAATAAGCAGAATTTCGTTATTTGATGTCCTTCCTGCGTTGCAGTTTTAAGGACTAATTGTGCAACGAGGCATACGTATGGATGGCACCCATCTCCATAGCCGAGCTTGATACGCAGTTTGTAGCCAGCACTCGAATCGGAGGTGACTCGTTCGAATCATTCGTCTTACATTGTTTGGGCGGCAAGTGGTGGAGAAGTGGTGACATAAACTCCCTGATGCCAACACGTTACGTCAAATTCCTGAATAAAATTGCAGACCTACTGAATCGACCTCTGAATCGAGCTATGAGTCGAGTTTTTTATGTCCACCAAAGATGCTGCGGAAGTAACGCTCTGATCAGACGTACGGTTCACGTTTAGGATGGCTGACAGGTGAGCTCAGTAATTAGGACAAAGCCACCAGTAGTTCAAGAATGACACATATGATTGTAAGTGAAGTGATTTAGGCTAGATCTTGTACGAAAGACAGTAAGTGGACACGATGTACAGGGTTATTGGGCTTTGGCCGACCTGTAGTTAGCATTCGGACTCCGATCTAACAGTACTTAGATAACACTGCGTTTGACGTGTCACACTACGAAAAATCTCTCTCTCACGTGGTGTGAGCAGGTTGTTTGTTGGTGGTGCTCCGTCCGCTGAATGGAACCACTAGGCTAGGTTGCCCTCTTGTAATCTGTTTGAGAGGAGTAAGCTACCGAGTTTCGTCCTATCCCTCCTCTCCTCGTCTCCAGTAACACACAGCTGGCAGTACACGGCTCACGTACTCATCCCATTCACCCACGCTCGACAAAAACAGTTCAGATGCACGACACGCAAATTGCCCAAGTGACGTCAGCATGTACGTTTCGCCATGAGCACGATTTTGGCATGAAGAATACTGTCGACTAGCTCAAGTAGCTATGCACAATTGTGTAGTCTCGCGTCAAAACTTTCAGTGCCACAAGTTTTCCAACATGGAAGTGATCGGTACACTTCTGCTTGTCATCACCATGTGACTTCAAAAACAGCAAAACTACCGGAGTGATAAATCTGCTGAATATCCGCTAACCACTTTTTGGAACATGTGATCCACGAAAGTATACCTGTTTTCCTGCTGTGCTGCTGGCAAGAAAAAAGCCCCTTGTTCAGCTGCTGGAATACGCAGGTCACAGTTAAAAAATTACAGCCAGTGATTTACCGTTGAGTCAGTCTACACACCACAAGTAATGACCAATAGACAGTCCTAAACTAACTCGCAGGCTGCCTACTGGATCTTTTTTCTGTACTCGCAGAGGATGCAATTCATAGCACACGCTAGAAAGTCAACATACAGCACTTGTAATTAATTGTCATATTGGAATATGGGGCTCTCCACAGCATATTCAACTGAAGATGCAGGAGAAAGGAAAGCACTTGAAAGTTGCTCGTTAGAGCATCAACTTCCAGCGTAGTAATTTTTCGGCGAATGAATTGCAGGCATGTTCTGTATCACGTGATCGATTACTTAACGTATCACAGTCTTTGACTGGCGAGTAAAGGCTTGTCTGATGGGGTTTACTTTGGAGACTGTAGGTGCGATCCAGTCACGGGCCTGCGCGGGCCGTGTCGTCTGTATGTCAGTCCTCTTGATCGAGGGACGAGGCATTCGATTCACTGTGCTGTTCTGTTATTGTGGTTTTTGGCCAACTTTTCCATTAGCGTCTCTGATGTTCTTGGCTGTTACTTAACGTGTTTGCTACGGAAAACTATTGTGGTAACTTTGTTTGAAGTTACTTTCTAATAGTCATCACCATACAGAGAGTTAAAAAAGTATGGTGAGACAGCGGTTCGCATTTGGCAGCTTGACGTAACATTTATTTGCAGTAATATTCTACATCTACAGCTACATCCATACTCCGCAAACCACCTGACGGTGTGTGGCGGAGGGTACTTTGAGTACCTCTATCCGTTCTCCCTTCTATTCCAATCTCGTATTGTTCGTGGAAGGAAAGATTGTCGGTATGGCTCTGTGTGGGCTCTAATCTCTCAGATTTTATCCTCATGGTCTCTTCGCGAGACATACGTGGGAGGGAGCAATATACAGCCTGACTCCTCGGTGAAGGTATATTCTCGATACTTCAACAAAGCCCGTACCGAGCTACCAAGCGTCTCTCCTGCAGAGTCTTCCACTGCAGTTTATTTATCATCTCCGTAACGCTTTCGCGATTACTAAATGATCCTGTAACGAAGCGCGCTGTTCTCCGTTGGATCTTCTCTATCTCTTCTACCAACCCTATCTGTTACGGATCGCCGCGCGGGATTAGCCGAGCGGTCTGGATGCTGCAGTCATGGACTGTGAGGCTGGTCCCGGCGGAAGTTCGAGTCCTCTCTCGGGCATGGGTGTGTGTGTTTGTCCTTAGGACAATTTAGATTAAGTAGAGTGTAAGCTTAGGGACTGATGACCTTAGCAGTTAAGTCCCATAAGATTTCACACACATTTGAACATTTTGTTACGGATCCCACAATGGTGACCAATAGTCAAGCAGTGGGTGAACAAGTGTACTGTAACCTACTTCCTTTGTTTTCAGATTGCATTTCCTTAGGATTCTTCCAATGAATCTCAGTCTGGCATCTGCTTTACCGACGATCAACTTTATATGTTCATTCCATTTTAAATCACTCATAATGCCTACTCCCAGATAATTTATGGAATTAACTGCTTCCAGTTGCTGACCTGCTATTTTGTAGCTAAATGGTAAAGGATCTTTCTTTCTACGTTTCCGCAGCACATTACACTTGTCTACATTGAGATTCAATTGCCATTCCCTGCACCATGCGTCAATTCGTTGCAGGTCCTCCTGCATTTCAGTACAATTTTCCATTGTTGCAACCTCTCGATATACTACAGCATCATCCGCAAAAAGCCTTAGTGAACTTCCGATGTTGTCCACAAGGTCATTTATGTATACTGTGGATAGCAACGGTCCTACGACACTCCCCTGCGGCACACCTGAAATCACTCTTACTGCGGAGGACTTCTCTCCATTGAGAATGACATGCTGCGTTCTGTTATCTAGGAACTCTTCCATCCAATGATACAATTGGTCTGATAGTCCATATGCTCTTACTTTGTTCATTAAACGACTGTGGGGAACTGTATCGAACGCCTTGCGGAAGTCAAGAAACACGGCATCTACCTGGGAACCCGTGTCTATGGCCCTCTGAGTCTCGTGGACGAATAGCGCGAGCTGGGTTTCACACGATCGTCTTTTTCGGAACCCATGCTGATTCCTACAGAGTAGATTTCTAGTCTCCAGAAAAGTCATTATACTCGAACATACTACGTGTTCCAAAATTCTACAACTGACCGACGTTAGAGATATAGGCCTATAGTTCTGCACATCTGTTCAACGTCCCTTCTTGAAAACGGAGATGACATGTGCCCTTTTCCAATCCTTTGGAACGCTACGTTCTTCTAGAGACCTACGGTACACCGCTGCAAGAAGGGGGGCAAGTTCCTTCGTGTACCCTGTGTAAAATCGAACTGGTATACCATCAGGTCCAGCGGCCTTTCCTCTTTTGAGCGATTTTAATTGTTTTTCTATCCCTTTGTCATCTTTTTCGATATCTACCATTTTCTCATCTGTGCGACAATCTAGAGAAGGAACTACAGCTGAGTCTTCCTCTGTGGAACAGCTATGGAAAAAGACATTTAGTATTTCGGCCTTTAGTCTGTCATCCTCTGTATCAGTAACATTTTGGTCAGAGAGTGTCTGAACATTTTGTTTTGATCCACCTACCGCTTTGACATAAGACCAAAATTTCTTAGGGTTTTCTGCCGTCAGTACATATAACTTTACTTTCGAATTCATTGAACGCCTCTCGCATAGCCCTCCGATCTGTAATGTGCCTTTAGGCGTGTTCAAACTTCCGTTGTTATGTGAGGCAGTTAGTCCATTTGCACATTTGCTGACTATTTCACACTCTCGTAAATTTTTGAGCTTCCACCTGTCACCATGGCTCCATTACATTAGGACATGTTTTTAAAACAGATCTGATGACGGTCATTGCTGATCGAAGCCGTTAATCTAAGGACCTCACAAGTTGTGATCACAGACTTAAATAAAGATATTTATTCTACACTTTCTGGATCACTGTGCTGTTCGCGACCATCTTCCAGCTTTTGACTCCCGTTTATTTAAATGTATTCGGTATATTACGCGTTATCATCTTTGTGGCTTCAGTCCGATGACTGGTTTGATGCAACTCTCCTGTCCAAGCCTCTTCATCTCCGAATAATTACTGCAGCCTACATCCTTCTGAATTTGCTTATCGTATTCAACTCTTGGTCTCCCTCTACGGCTTTTGCTCCATCACACTTTCCTCCAATACTAAATTGGCGATCTCTTAATGTCTTAGGATGTATCCTATGATCTATCCCTTCTTTTAATGAGGTTGTGCCACAAATTTCTTTTCTCCCTAGTTCTGTTCAGTAACTCTTCATTTGTTACGTGCTCTACCCATCTTTAGCATTCTTCTGGAGTACCGTATTTCAAAAACTTCTATTCTTTTCATGTCTGAACTGTTTATCGTCCATGTTACGATCTGTCTAGAATTTTAATTTGTTCACTTCTTTATTGCTTTGCCCTTCTGTATGCCACATCGTCCATATATGGACAAAGGTACTGTTTCATATATCAATGGCTGTGGAAATATTTGTAACAATCACAAATTTAACTAAACCTTCTATGACTGACAGTCAAAAATGTGACTGCTTGCGAGACTGTGTACAGATTTTTCAATTTGAAGTTCATTTCAAGCACGAACTTTAATCATAACTCTGTTTTCAGCAGAAATGTCAGTCAGCGCGAAGCTACATTGCAATCACCAGAAGATTTTTTTCATAACTGCGTTTTCCTTAGTAGATAAGTGACGGTGTGCAGACTAAGAGACAGCTTGCTGGTTATAACATTACGTTTGGAGCGGTCTTTGTACACTTTTGTAGCCGGCCGCTGTGGCCGAGCGGCTCTAGGCGCTTCAGTCCGGAAACGCGCTGCTGCTACGGTCGCAGGTTCGAATCCTGCCTCGGGTGTGGATGTGTGTGATGTCCATAGGTTAGTTAGGTTTAAGTAGATCTAGGTCTAGGGGACTGATGACCTTAGACGTTAAGTCCCATAGTGCTTAGAGCCATGTGAACCATTTACACTTTTGTATTTAAGGTTTTGTATGGAACGATGTTAGCCTATCAGACGGATCCAAGCATGTTCACTGTACGTGTTATACCTGTAAGGAAGGTCATTTGTATGTTCTGCGAGTCAGATTATATAATAGCTAGGTGTAACTCTAATCCTAAAATTCTCTCAAGTATTCATTCGTGCTCCCATTTATTTCCGTGGCAAGAAGTAATTTATTTTTTATACGTGGCGAGAATGCGTTATAAATTATTTCTTGGGTCGAAGCATTATATAGAAAGGAACACATATTAAGGATATTTTTTCTCTGTAAACACATTTTCAAGTACTCTGAACATTACACAAAAAGATTAGGTGGCTTACACAATTCGTCACCTAGAATATTTAAATAAATATTTTGGTTCATATTCACTGCAAACCTGTTTCAATAGTCCCAAATCATGTAACGAAAATACTCCTATGACATCATAGCTCCAATACCGACCTCAACTACTTCCTATATACTGTGCCGATTTAACAGGCCGGCTGTGCTCTTGACATCTCCTATCACTTAAAAAGAGCCAAAATCGTGACACTTCGGACCACAACACAAGTTTCCAGGTTGCTGCCAACTTTCTGTGCCGTTTGGCCTATTCAAGACTTGTCTCTCTAGGTGCCATATAGGGCAATGGTCTTTTCCTTGGTACCCGGCCAGAAATGTCCAGTGCATGCATTTCCCTTCGCAGTGATGGCTGGAAAACTGGTTGAGATGCACCTGCAGGCACTGAAAGCACGACTCGTGTTTGGTTTGCTATCAGCTGTTTCTGACAAAGGATGACTCTCACCGCCAGTCAGTTGGAGTTGCTTTTACAGCCAGTGTACGTAGGCTGTAATTCACAGCTGGGAGCGGTACACTATTCCTTGTAGACACGTTGGACAGTGTAGTTTGATACACCAACAAATTCGGCTACTTCATTCTCGGTGTAGTCATGGGCACGTCCAACCACGATAGCCTTGTCTTCCCCTTTGTCGCGGGTTCTCGTTGACCCATGTTACTGTTATGTAATAAATTATTCTCTCAGAATAATTACAATGTTCCTGTGACAGTTTTCGGCAACTGATTGCAATATTGAGATGTGATTAACCCACTAACAGCTTTGTCATGGTACAGTGGGTGAACAAAAATAAGGAACTTCCATGCCCGATACAGTGTAGGAAAATCGATGTCATCTTGAAACGCAGCAACGCTACTGGTGAACAAATATTGAACCATGGGGTGTACCTGATTAGCCAAAATGGCCACATAAACTTTGGCAGTAATGCGACCTTCACTATTAACCATGGGGGCGTATGGAACACCACGACATTGGCCCAAATCATTGCTGAACCCTCGTCTAGGGAATTAAACTCTGTCAGAAGCTGTAAACAGTTTGAAGCACCAGTCATCCGACCAACTGACTTTCTACCACTGCTCCATAGTCTAGGTTTTACAGCTTTCACAGGTTTTCTTGTTACTGCCATCCTCATCACTGACGCGTAGTTTCGGAGTTCCAGCCCACCCTGGAATTCCCTGCTTATTGAGCACCTTTCGTGTTGTTTTCTTCCAAACAGGATTCGCGAGTGCGACATTCAGTTCTGCAGTGAGCCTTGTATAGTTGTTGTCCCCTAATTTTTCGTCAGAATCCTCTTCAATGACTATCCGTCACTAGCATCAACACAAAATGTCCTCCGCGTTGAGACTTTGCGGAAGATGTTTTGCCTCTTTCCTTGTGAGTGATATAAACCTTCGATACGATACCTCTTCAAATACCAAACATTTCGGCTATCCTGGGTACGGGAGCACATTATTCCACCCACGTTAGAATTCACTTAGCTTTAATATAATGTACTTAAAACTACAAAAAACACTGCTCATATCACGACTGACTTGTACAACGTACTGAGGGCATTGCAGAGGTGCCGTTAGCGGTCAAATACAACAGCGCCACCTGTAGGCTTGGCTTGCATCAGCGTTTATGTCCAATCATATCTTGTTGCCGTGATTCCATATTTTTGACCAAATCCAGAATATAGCAATTCCCATTACGCACGCTGTACATCATAATGTCACATAAAATATGACTGAATTGTACTCCGCGTCATCACACATTAAAAGAACCTGAGGCATGTTAAAGCGATGACACCATACAAGCGAATGACACAAACATACTGCTTCACCGCCATGACTTACCGGTTGGTTATAATTAAGTGCAGCTTCGCATGGAGGTTCAGTGTTGGCTGTAATTACCGTATGGTAGCGAAACTCCGTAGATATGGTAAAGGATTAATGCGAAGCCGATTTAAGTTGGAAAAAAATTAGTTCCAATGTGCTGGCGCTGTGAATTGATGAAAGTCGTATAGAAATGTTTTCACTTATAATGCATTAGGAACTGGACGTGAGTAGAAAAGCAAAAAAGAATAAGTTAATTTTGTATTATTAATCATCTTACGTGAAAACAATGGGTTCCATACAGTTGCATTCTTACAAATCAGGAATCACTTGCTGTACAGGGAGGTCTCGATAGCGTGCAGACCTCACAGCACACCTGGCAGGTCCTATAGCTGTATTCTCTTCAAAGAAGAACAGACCGAGACCTGAGCACTACGGGACTTAACTTCTGTGGTCATCAGTCTCCTAGAACTTAGAACCACTTAAACCTAACTAACCTAAGGACATCACACACATCCATGACCGAGGAAGGATTCGAACCTGCGACTGGAGCGGTCGCGGATGCGGATAAATCCACTCACATAGTCGCATATGGCGAATGCAATGGCTGATCGTGCACAGCACGCTATTTAATAGTACCCCAAATTCGTCATTTGTGTATATTCAAAGCTCCGTGTAGTGTAAAATGTGCCTCGTCACTCAACAGAATATTGTCCGGCTACATGTTGTCAGCTTCGATCTGTGCCAGAAGCCGAAGAGCAAGTTCATAATGTTTCTGCGGATCATGAGGTTTCAGTTGCTGCACCATCTGGATCTGTTACGGGTAGCGGTATAAAATAGACCTCAAAACTTTCCGTACTGTTGAGCATGGGATGGACGACAATTCTCGCGACACTGCACAGGCACTAATGTCGTGTGACTAGGGCCTCCTGTCGGGTAGACCGTTCGCCGGGTGCAAGTCTTTCGATCTGACACCACTTCAGCGACTTGCGCGTCAATGGGGATGAAATAATGATGATTAGGACAACACAACACCCAGTCCCTGAGCGGAGAAAATCTCCGACCCAGCCGGGAATCTAACCTGGGCCGCTGGCCGAAGTGGCCGAGCGGTTCTAGGTGCTACAGTCTGGAACCGAGCCACCGCTACGGTCGCAGGTTCGAATCCTGCCTCGGGCATGGATGTGTGTGATGTCCTTAGTTTAGTTAGGTTTAAGTAGTTCTAAGTTCTAGGGTACTGATGACCTCGAGAAGTTAAGTCCCATAGTGCTCAGAGCCATTTGAACCATTTTTTTTAACCTGGGCCCTTAGGACTGACAATCTGTCGCGCTGACCACTCAGCTACCGGGGGCGGACTGCACAGGCACTAGTACTGCCCGAGACATATGCTGTGAGAGCAGTTACAGCAACAGCACCCTTGTTATTAACTTCCAACGGCATAGGACGCCTTCCTCTTCCAGGTGCCGTAGCCAAGCTCATCCGCATGTTTGAATTTGATTGTCTTCTTCTTTAAACTTTTTAATGAAACCGGGCTTCTCCTCAGATCTTTCAGTCGGCCATATTCTCTCAGTGCAGCACTGTAATTGGTGCCGTTCACATGAAGCAGTTTTACTAACAGCGGACGGCCTCTTCTCGATAGCCATACTGTTCACTCACGTTATGGCTTGTCAAATGACAGTGTGCTTGTCATACAAATAGTGTACAGCGCCAGATTTGCACCTGGTGGCTAGCATATTCAGCATAAATTGGTTCCGCATTAACGCATACAGTATCTGCCAAGTTTCACTGCCGCGCGGGATTAGCCAAGCGGTCTGAGGCGGTGCAGTCATGGACTGTGCGGGTGATCCCGGCGGAGGTTCGGGTCCTCCCTCGGGCATGGGTGTGTGTGTTTGTCCTTAGGTTAAATTAGGTTAAGCAGCGAGTAAGCTTAGGGACTGATGACCTTAGCAGTCAAGTCCCATAAGATTTCACACACATTTGAACAAGTTTCACTGCCATACGATAACTACAGTCCACTCTCGTCCCCGGCAGTACTTCACCTGAACAGGGCTCGGAAGGCCCAATGGTACCGACAGACCGCCGTCTCATCCCCAACCGATAGGTGACACTGGATCAGATATTGAGGAGCAAGTCCTCAGCACCTAGATCTCCCAGCCACTACGTTTTCGTGACAGGAGCCGCTAGTTCTCAATCGGGTAGCTCCTTCAAATGGTTCAAATGGCTCTGAGCACTATGCGACTTAACTTCTGAGGTCATCAGTCACCTATAACTTAGAACTAATTAAACCTAACTAACCTAAGAACATCACACACATCCATGCCCGAGGCAGGATTCGAACCTGCGACCGGAGCGGTCGCTCGGCTCCAGACTGTAGCACCTAGAACCGCTCGGCCACACTGGCCGGCGGGTAGCACCTCAATTGCCCTCATAACAGCTGAGTGCAGCAAGCTTGCAAACAGTTCTCGGCAGTCCCAGATGGTCACCCATCGAAGTGCTAGCCCAGCCCGACAGCGCTTAACTCCGTTGATCTGATGGGAACTGGTGTTACCATTGTGGCAATGCCGTCGACTCCTCCGAAAGCAGATGCACTTTAATCACCCGATACACCAGCGGTGGAAGGTCTCCTACGTTATCTACAGCGCTCCAAAGTGACCAGAGTGCTATTTTAAGGAGGTGACTAATACCTGTCTGGCGTGCTTACATTACATACAAGGTACGTAGTCGGCCATTATGCGTTTATTTCAGTGCCTGCGACGGGGACGGAAGCTGTCTACAGCAAGTAGTATTTGTTGGAGAGCCACGGGCGCGCACTGCCGATGAGCGAGGCGGGCCCTGATGACTGGCAGCCATCCGCCAGTCCCGTCACGCAGCGACGCGCGTCCGATGCAGCGGGAATTAGCGGTGGCAGCGCTGTCTGGCGGGGCGGGCGCGAGGACCACCCAGCGGCGCCGGACGCCCAGGCGAGATACATATGAATGAGTATCGCCGGCGGCGGAGACTGCATAATGCATGCGTTGCGGCGCCGCAAATAGACGGCCGCGCCCCGCATCCTCTGCCAGACACCGCGAGATGTGCGTGCCCAGATGGGCCGGCCGCGAAATCTGCCGAGCGACTGTGCCCGCGCCTAGCGAGGTAGCGGAGCCCGTTGTCGCCAGCATCGCTGGCTGCCTCGTCCGCCTACGAGCAGGCACGCCGTCCGTCACTCTCATCGCACACCTGCATCTGGCCGCCGAGAAGCCCGTTGCTCGCTCCTTTGACGACCGTACCTGGCAGTCTCACCTTACTTCCGTGCCTCCAGAGGCTTTCAATAAGCAACGAAACATTTTTTCCGTCGGCTAAATTCGCTCGAAAAACTGTGGAACTTCTTGTGGGACTTCGTCTAGTATTCACGGTTCAATACTTATAGTTTCATGAAGATTCGATATGTGGCGGCACAATATGTAGCTTTCCAAATTGCATCTGGATTCGAAGCAGAGAGCTGTCTTTGGGTTTCTTTTGGTAGAAAACCAGAGAACTGAAGATACTCATATGCGCTTGCAGAATGTCTGCGGAGTTCTAGCAGTGAACAAAAGCACGGCGAGTCGGTGGGCGAGGCGTTTGTCATCCTCGCAAAATGGTCGAAGGTCGCGTAAAACTATCCCATCTCCCTCGTGCCGGTCGGCCGCACACAGCTGTAACTCCTGCAATGTTGGAACGTGTTGACACTCTCATTCGAGGTGATCGACGGATCGCAATTTAGCACCTCGCTGCCCAACTAGACATCTCCGTTGGTAGTTCTGACACACTCGTCCACTAAAATCTGCCTCTACATCTGTGCCCTGCGAGTTGCACGGCATGGAGGATACATCCAGTTGTTCCAATTTCTGTTGTTTCTTCTCGTTCCATTCACGTTTGGAGTGCGTAAAGAATGATTCTTTGAATGTCTCTGAGCATTCAGTAATTATTCTAATATCATCCTCCAATTTCCCTATGTGAGCGATACGTAGGGGTTGTAGTATATTCCTAAAGTCATCATTTAAAGCCAGTTCTTGAAACTTTGTTAATACACTTTCTCAGGATACTTTACCCTATTTTCAAGAATCTTCCAGTTCAGCTCCTGCAGTGTCCCACAGATCAAACAAACCTGTGAAGTTTCTAACTGCCCTCCACTGCGTACGTACAATATCCCCCGTTAGTCCTGTTTAGTGCAGGTCCCACATACTTGAACAACATTCTAGAACCGGTCCCATGAGCGATTTGTAACATATCTCCTTTGTAGACTGATTGCACTTCTCCAGCACTCTACCAATAAATAGTAGTCTACCACCTGCGGCGGCCAAAGTGGCCGAGCGCTTCTAGGCGCTACAGTCTGGAACCGCGCGACCGCTACGGTCGCAGTTCGAATCCTGCCTCGGACATGGATGTGTGTGATGTCCTTAGGTTAGTTAAGTTTAAGTAGTTATAAGTTCTAGGGGACTGATGACCTCAGAAGTTAAGTCCCATATTGCTCAGAGCCATTTGAACCATTTTTCTATCACCTGATTTACCCACAACAGAGCTTATGTGATCATTTCATTTCATGTCCCTACAAAGTGTTACACATACGTATTTGTATGAGTTGGCTGATTCATACAGTCATTATAGACATAGATCTATGTTTTTCGTTTTGTGAAGCGCACGATTTAAAATTTTTCAACGATTAAAGCAAGCTGTCAATCTTTGTACCACTTTCAAATCTTATCAAGGTCTGAGTGAATGTTTATGCAGCTTCACCAACTATTTTACCCTCTTAGTGGTTGAATTTCCAAAAATGCTAAAACACGTATTTTTTATTTTCTGAGTGGGAAATCAAATATCAATTTTCTTAGTTCTAGCTTCAAAATTCCCTTAATTGCGACATACTTTCAAAGAGATTTTCATCCACTATTTCGGCCCTTAGGAGTGGAATTTCGGACAATCCTTTTTTAAGCGATGCCTACAGTATCAGATCCACAACCTCTCCAAACTCCAAGTTTCTATCTGCCGTTTTGGCCGGGCGATGGTGAGTCAGTGAATCAGTCTGACACTGTTTCACCCTCTTAGGAGTTGAATTTCCGAAAACAGTGAAAACGTATTTTTTCGTCTCTAGCCCAGATGTCAAGCACCAATTTTCAAAGATTTATGGTTCAAATGGCTCTGAGCACTATGGGACTCAACTGCTGAGGTCATTAGTCCCCTAGAACTTAGAACTAGTTAAACCTAACTAACCTAAGGACATCACAAACATCCATGCCCGAGGCAGGATTCGAACCTGCGACCGTAGCGGTTTTGCGGTTCCAGACTGCAGCCCCTTTAACCGCACGGCCACTTCGGCCGGCTTCAAAGATTTAGCTTTAAAATGCTTTCGCAATGAAATATTTTCATTAAACGGTTCAGCCGTATTCCCCGCCGCCCCAATTCATTCACAGAATTGTCGTCACATTATGCAACCGTTGCCTTACAGTTGCTGGACGATCTGCTACTTTTACAAATGGTAATATGGACCAATATTAGCTGCAAAAATGCCTGCACAGTGAAATATTTCCATAAAAACATTGATCCCCCGATTCATCCCCGTACGGAGTGGATTTCCAAAAGCAGTGAAACCCTTTCTTTTTCTAACTGAGAAGTCAAATTTAAATGTCATAGGTTATGTTTTGGAAATTTTTGAAGTAAGGTCTTACGGGACCAAACTGCTGAGGTTATCGGGCCCTAAACCTACACACTACTTAATCTAGGTTAAACTAACTTACACTAAGGACAACACACACACCCATGCATGAGGGAGGACTCGAACCTCCGACGTGGGGAGCCACACGGACCGTAACAAGGCGCCTCAAACCGCGCGGCTGTCCCACGCGGATAGATCTGGCTTTACAAATGCTTCCATAAAAGGTCGCATCCCCTATTTTAGCCCATTAGGATTCAACATCCAAATACACTAAAACAAATATTTTTTATTTGTAATCGAGAAGTCAAATACCAGTGTTCATAGATGTTGCTTTAAAAATACTTTAGTAGTCGTGTAATGATGATATATTTTCAAACAGTGCTTTCACCCACTATTTCACCCCCATTGGGTTAAATTTCCAAAAAATACTGAAACATTTATTTCTTTATTTCTAACCAAGAAAGCAAACACCAATTTTAGTAGGTCTAGCTTCAATATTGCCTTAATAGCTACTTTTTCAAACAAACACTTCATCCCATGTTTCACCGCTTAGGATTGGAATTTCGAGAATACCGTTCATAAACGATGCCTACAGTGTAAGACCCATACTTTCTCCAAATTTCCTCTCCTTAGCGGTTTGGGCTGGGCAATGACGAGTCTGTCACTCTGTCAGTCAGGACATTCCCTTTTATATATACAAATTACTAGTGTCGTTCAATAACCTACATTTTTCTGAGAATTTCACACCACTTTCACCTTTCATTTTGTCGACTTATTTTTCTAGGCCGATAAATCTTAGGAATGAGTTCGCCTTAATTTATACGACATCATTGTTTTCAAATAAGATATTTCCACCACCATTTTCACTATAACCCGAAGAATCACACATAGGTTGAAGACTAAAAAAATCGACAAACTAGAGGGACGGTGGAAATGGAGGGAGAAATGTCCTATGAACCTATGTTCGGAAATGCGTCGTTGCCACGGTGGACGGCGCTGACCATGTACCGTGCGTTCTTTGTGTGTTTCAGGCTGTGTGATTAGCTCGGTGTACTGTAAACAGTAAAATGGCGCAGTATTGGAGCAAGCCGAGATCGTGTTCGTGTACGGCCAAGCAGATGGAAACGGTTGAGAGGCTTGATTCGTAAGAGAAGACTTTCCAGTACTGTGAGCTTCCAGGGGATGTGATTGAAATTTATATTTCTTAAAACTTTATTTTAACGCTTTTCTGAGCATTTTAAAAGCGAAAATGTTAACTTTGTTTTACTTTGCTTCAACCTCAGAAAAAGTTTTATCCTCCTCATATCAACATCCACGATTCTGATTTTTTTTTTCATCACAGGTACCAGTACGGCGGAACGCTCCATGCCGTCACAAATCAAGCACTGATTGTATTTACAGTCAAACAAAGAAAATACAGATTGGAATGAAGACATGGTTATGGAAAGAATAGATCGATTCTCAGCCTACAGAGGAATCATTGAGCTGCAGAGGCGCACAACTATTCAGGGAGTAAGGTTCGATCAGTCACAGAATATAAACCACAGTTAAACCCAACGAAGGTTTGCACACAGTTCTGTTGGACAGTATCTCTAGTATGTCAATCGATCGTATAACGTCGCTCTTTTCAGTTACGATCGCGCAGTGGGCACGTGAAGAAGCCAAGTACGGGTGCCTGCATCATTTTTTCATGCAACACCACATAATAACAGTCATGCATTTCCTTCTCTATCACAGTTCTCGGCCACAAACTGTAGGGGCAATGAGGACACTCCCGCAGCTTTTTTGCTGGGAAGTGTTTGATCACCCTAGAGCTGTAAAACTACCGTAGTTTATCGTAGTCTGTCATAAGGAAGTGTAGATGACGGTAGCTTTCCTAGTAGCTTTGGTCATTTAAGATCGTACTCATATTACCTGAACAGCAGGTGTGTTGCATAATTAGCGGGCATTACTTCATGACGACCGCTTTCTTTACGTACGCGCTCAGTCTCGTATTATATTCTCCAGAAACCGAAAGAAGTGAACAGTCTGTAAACTGAGTGAGGATATACAGGGTGTCTCAGAAGTGTTGGTCGATATTTAGGGACAGGAATGATCATTCGAAACAAAAAAGTCAATTAAACATGGACTCTAAAAAGCACCGCTTAAGAGCTATGAGCAATTCTTGATCTTCAATACCGTGAAACAAATCTGTTCTATTGCAAGCTCTTTGCTTTCTGTATTTTGGGAAGTGACAGTATGGATGGAAACAAGAAGAAAAGACCAGTAAACATGTGCTCCAGAATGCATACTTTAGAAGTTATGAGCACTTGTTCATTAGGGTAGTTGTTTTTCAAAGTAGCGAAGATGAACAAGTGCTCATAGCTCTTAAGGTATGCATTTTACAGCACGTGTTTACTGGACATTTTTTTCTTGTTTAGGTCCATATTGCCACTTCTCAGAATATGAAAGCAAAGAGCTTGCGGTAAAAGAGATTTGTTTCGCAGTATCTAAGGTCAAGAATTGGTAATAGCTCTTAAGTCATCCATTTTAGAGACAATTTTTACTTGGCTTTTTTGTTTCGAATGATCATTCCTGTAATATTCCTGAATGTTCACCATTACTTCTGAAATACCCTGTATAAAGAGTGGCATAACGTATGGAACATTTTTCCTCCTGTCTGTTACATAAAAATGAACCTATTTATAACAAAATTAAAACTCACAGATTTTGTTCGAGAATTATTGATTTGTAGAGTGAAACAGAGGTATGATGCAGTAGAAATAAAGTGAACAACACATATTTTCCATATAGCGCTAGAAAACGCCAAATAACAACAATTATTATAAAGACATTTCAATGTTTGTGCATGTAAACTGTACTTGCACCAAAAACAATCTGTTATATAAATACCCAAAGGGGACGCGATCAACCAACTTAATTTATGTTGTGCAATTCATATTCTGTAACGCTGTAAAAGAAACAATGTACTAACTTTGAACGATGTGCGGTTTTAAGTGCGAAACAAACAAGCAAACAAAAAAAAAAAGAGAAGTCATCAGCTCCCATTTTCTTTCTCACACATTCATTTGTGTTCGTTTCCCTACCAATTCTACCAATACTACCAGTAATCCTACCATTTACTACGTCATTTATGTAAAACTACTACACTAAAACTACTGTAACGTAATTTTGGTAGAGCGCAGCAATAACAACCCACCATACAGCTCGGAATTGGCTCCCTCTGCGTTTCATCTCTGCTCACATGAACGGTTGGTTATGAAGACAAAATTGTGGCACAGACAAAGAGCTACAGACAAGCGTAGATAAGTGGCGGAAAGCACAGGTGGCTGCTTTTCATGACGACGGTATTGGCAAGTTGGTACAACACTACGACAAATGTCAAAGTGGGAGTGGCGACTATGCAGAGACGTAGCTGGGAGGTGTAGTTAACAGTAGCAAATAAAACGTTTGTGATTTTCCCTGTGGTTTCCATTTCGCGACCGATCTGATCTTACTTCCCTAATGACCACCATATGTATAGGACTAAATCCTAGCAGAAATATAATTTTATGAGAAAAGTTAGCGAAGCAACTGATCCACATGCAAGATATCAAAACATATGAAGTTCAATTACGTAGGAAGAGGCAAGCAACAAGTTCTGGTATAACTGAGTGTCAATGCAAGAAAAATGTGGAACCGATGCAATGTGTCTTCTTCACGTGCTGGTACCCTGACAGAGTAGCTAATTGAAGCACTGGGTGCTTTCACATCTCAAGACAATTAGATTCATAATTTATAATTTACCGGAAATTTTTTATAAAAAATCCAAACTACGACAAAGTTTGTGCTTCTTTGTCATTTTTTTGGTGAGAACCCAGAACTGAAATGAGATAAGGTTGCCAAGCCTGCCTCGCAAGTGGGAAGCTCGGATCAATAGTACAAGATGGCGGCATCCTTGAGGATTTGAACCAATATGAAGCATCCGGGTTTTATAGATTTCTGTTAGCTGAAGGTTTCAAAACGATCGAAATTCACCGTGGGATGGCAGTGAAATATGGTGAAATTTGCTTGAGTCAATCTGTACGAATGGAAAGATAAGTTAAACGGGTTGTAACAACGTTGCACATTCGCCACGCCCGGAACGCCCTGGCTGTGTTGTCACGGAGAACATTGTGACAGATGATGAACTTATACGGGAAAACAAGCGTATTACGATGATTGATATCGCAGCAACTATGAAGATTAATGTCGGATCAGCCCACCATATTGTTCATGACGTACTGATGTTCAAGAAAGTGTTGTGATGTGGGTCCCCAGGAAAGAGAGAAAGGCGCATGAGTGTGTACAGGGAGCTTTTGCGGCAGTGAGAGGCTGAAGAGGACGCGTTTCTTCGCTGTGTTGTAACAAGACATAAAATTTTGGTGCATTTTTACGAACGTGAATGAAAAACAGGTTTCAATGGAGTGGCGACATTCACCGCTTCCAAAATCCTAAGAAGGTGCGAACTGGGAGAACTGCTGCCAAGTTCATGTTGACAGTTTAAGGACCATAATAAATGTATTCTTGAGCACTGCACGCCGAAATGTCAAAATGTGAACAGTGAGACGTACGCAACCATTGTGCGCGAAAATGTGAAACTAGCAATTTTGGGGAAACGGTGTGGACTTCTATCCGGTGGTGTCCTGTTACTGCTGGACAAGGCGAGGCCACACACTGCTAGAGTCACGATAGGTACAGGTTCGTCTGCTTGTCCCAGCCCCCTAGCCCCCCCATCCAACAAACAAACCTTTGACTTGAGACAACCTTACCTTTCAGTATTACGTAATTGTCTCTAATATTTGATCATACATCACGTATCTTCACTCAGAGACACGTATATGGAGTAGTTTTCTGAAATAAATGAGCAGTTTTTTGTATTATGACACACTTCATGCTAACTAGTTAAATAAACGAATGTTCAGTTTGAAACGCACCAGTATATAATCGTTAGGATAGGTATAACATGAAGTATTGACATCAGATGTCAAGATGCCACATTTACAGGCTTATATGAATCTTGTAACATTATTTTTCATTTAGTGGCCATTTTAAAAGTCATATTTTACATTGCTTCATATTCTGTCATTAATTTCATTTCAATTATACCGAGTGCAAAAATTCTCTCTTCTGTTTCGACTGTAACTAATCAATGTTTGAACATAAAGCGCAAATAATTCTCATTTTGTAATTCCAGAATAATTTTCACAGTAAGTGAAACAAGCCTATCGTTTGTACTTACGTAAAGAGCTCATGTACATGTTACTAACATTTTTCAGTTAGTAACTCTCAAAATACAAGCGACTTTGTAAAAAGCATTGTTAGTGAACACATTTTGTGAATTTCAGCACAAAAAGGTAAGAACTAAGTAAAACTTAATGTTGCAGCGTGGAAGGTGCGAATTAATGTTTAATTTTCTACTGTCAGTTTGTAAACAACGGAAAGTTTTTGATTGTAATCCTTAAATTATCTGTTTGTAAAAATGGATGACATCACCTGTAATTATTTAATTAATGGCGAATCAGCCTTGCAAGAGTCAGTTTTGCTACAGTTTTTGAGAGAGTCAGCTTTGTTAAAGTATTGTGCAATAAACATTAATTGTGAAAGTGAAAACTTCGTGTCAACCTGATTACTTAAAATTTCCCTTGGCGTACGAAACCGTTAGCTACACTGTGAAGAACTCGGGGAGTTGCAGCAAACCTGGTGGAGCAAATATTCGCAATTCTTTTGAGGCCACTGCAGCATAGGAGTTCGCCGATAAACGAAGATAAGTATTTTCTACTAACTGTTACACCCAGAATAGCCCCAATATACATTTATTTCAACTCACACGTACGGGACGGACACCTGAAACCGCAGTACGAAGTGCAGGTGGGACTCGGCAGAGACGACAAACACATCTGGAGACGTCATACTGAGGTCAACAAGACTATAAGCACTTCTCCTCTCTTAGTTTACGAACTTCTAAATGCAAAGCAAATAAACGGAGTTTCATTGGCAGTGTATTTTTTCCGTTAGCTTTTCCTACAGACATGTATTTCTTCGTGTCCGATTGCGACTTCCAGCAGCGACTGCAACAGGTATCGGGGTTATTTTTCGGCTCGTTTATTGGTGTGGGCACTTGATGGTCATAACAAACGTGTTACAGTAAGTGGTCCGGTCCTACGTTGGCTTGCACCTCCATTAGGGGAAGCCTGTTGTAAGGTAAAGTAATGTGGGCGTCTTCGGCGCAAAATCTGCTGCCGTTAAATGGATGGGTTGCATGCGCAAACACTTTCAGAACTGCATAAAAGTAATACTTTATATTTTCTTTGTGAGAGTAAAACGTGATTCAGTCTTTTTAGGTAAATTGAGCAACCCAGATAGGAATTTATCGTCCCTGTTCATCTCCGTCGTGCACAGCTGCACCTCGGCAGATGTTTTTAATGCGTTGCTCTCCAACAGATGAAGCTGCTAAAGCAACTTAAATGATCACACCAAAAGTTTTCCGTTTCTAAAAGTGATAATTGATACAGCCTAATAAGGACGTCAATTAATGAGTGAATAAAGTCAACAGATCCTAGAGGAAGGAATGGGTAACAAGTTGAATATCGTTTTTTTTTCTAATTGGTATCTTGATAAAATTTATTTCTGCTGTACAGTTTCCCCAGTATATTAGAAATATTCGTATGTTCCTTTCTTTTGACAATAAACCATTTACTAGTTGCAAGAATTTTATATTTTTTTTCCTGCTAAAACAGTGCAAAATTAGGAAAAGTCCATCTATACCGAGAAACCAAATTCTGCAATATGTTCCAAACGAATTACAAAAGCAGTTTACTAGCTTCGGGTATAAAATATTTTCTTATTAACAATTGCAGTACACATGATTAATCACCTAAAACTTACATCGCAGGTATTGCGTAAATGGGAAGTCCTGTTAACGTATGGTTTTCACAAGAGTGGGTTGGTAGTCAGGGGCTCGTATTGCTAACAAATAAACACATTGTAATAATAGGAGATGTACTTTTTTTTGCAAACTTATACTTTTTAAATTGAACAATGGCTGCTGGTATTAGCAAAACTCAATTACGGTTAATTAGAATGTTGGTGGTATTTATTGCAGAATCCTACTGCGAGTCGTTTACAAGATACCGTATTTTGAAA